>NC_053026.1:238033798-238137784 GCF_003073215.2 Triticum urartu
GAGAATACTTGAGCACCTTTGAGTTGTTCTAAAAGCTCATTGATGTTGGGAAGTGGGTACTTGTTCTTTATGGTATTCTTGTTCAATGGACGATAGTCGACACAAAGTCGGTCCGTTCCATCCTTCTTGACGAAAAGAACACCACAACCCCATGGAGAAGAACTTGGTCAGATGAGACCCATACGCTCTGAATATCGAGTTGTTTCTTCAGCTCCTTCAAATCTTCTGGTCCAAGCTTGTAAGGACGTTTCCAAACAGGTTCCGTGCTAGGTTCAAGATCGATGACGAATTCAACTAGCCGGTGAGGAGGCATTCCTGGAAGCTCTTCTGGAAAGACGTCTTGATATTCACAAACGACTGGAATCTGACAGATGGCATCCAACTTGCCCTTCTCATTGAGAGAAATCAGTCGAATGGTATCATCATGAGCGGTAAAGACGATTACATCCTCAGACGAATGTGTCAATTAAATCTGCCTGGCAGCACAATCAAGTTGAGCCTTGTGCTTAGAAAGCCAGTCCATTCCGAGAATTAGATCAATATCTGAGTTACCAAGGACCATTGGAGAAGACAGAAACTTATAGTCGCCCAACGTGATAGAAACATCCGGAGCCATCATTTTGGTGTTCATGAACAAACCCGGAGAGGAAATCGCTATTGGCTTAGGCAAATCGACAGTATGCAAATCGCGCATGGATGCAAAAGGCTTCGATATGAATAACAAAGATGCACCAGTATCAAAAAGAACTCTTGTAGGAATATCATTAACAGGAAGGTTACCCATGATCACTTCTGAAGAGTCCTCTACCTGAGCTGCGTTCATCATGTTGATCTTTGCAGACTTGGGATTATGCTTGACCACTGCATTGCTGGAAGATCTCACAGGAGGAGGAGGAAGACGCCTCTGGTTGAAGAATTTGTTTGCATAGTGACTGTCGGTGTCAAAACCGGCGGATCTCGGGTAGGGGGTCCCGAACTATGCGTCTAAGGCGGATGGTAACAGGAGGCAGAGGACACGATGTGTTACCCTGGTTTGGGCCCTCTTGATGGAGGTAAGACCCTACATCCTGCTTGATTAATATTGATGATATGGGTAGTACAAGAGTAGATCTACCACGAGATCAGAGAGGCTAAACCCTAGAAGCTAGCCTATGGTATGATTGTATGTTGTCCTACGGACTAAAACCCTCCGGTTTATATAGACACCGAAGAGGGCTAGGGTTACACAAGGTCGGTTACAAAGGAGGAAATACACATATCCGTATTGCCTAGCTTGCCTTCCACACCAAGTAGAGTCCCATCCGGACACGAGACGAAGTCTTCAATCTTGTATCTTGATAGTCTAACAGTCCGGCCAAAGGATATAGTCCGGCTGTCCAGAGACCCCCCTAATCCAGGACTCCCTCAGTAGCCCCTGAACCAGGCTATCAATGACGATGAGTCCAGCGCGCAGTATTGTCTTTGGCATTGCAAGGCAGGTTCCTCCTCCGAATACACCACGGAAGAATTTGAATACAAGGATAGTGTCCGAGCCTGCAAAATAAATTCCACATACCACCGTAGAGAGAATAATATTTCCACAAATCTAATCTGCTGACTTGTTTTGACAACATGAAATTATGCCATGGCCCGGTGATTATTCGAACCATTTCCTTTAACTAGCCCCACACATAACGCGAGGCAGTTTTTTGACACGTCTCGTCAAAGCAGAGATCGTGTTCCCCTAATTATGGGATTCTCATCAATACGGTCGTGGGTAACCCAACCGTGTCTAGGACTCCTAGATTATAGGCAAGTCCCAAACGGCCACGGAGAGGACGCTTGACATTCTCCATCTTTATAAAGGGACAAGGCTTTTACTTTTTCCCTCCCGTGCTCAATCGAATCCTTCCCCCGCCTCGAGTTCTAACACCCAAAGCCCAGGTCAGGTGCTCCGGATCTTCAATCATGTCCGGATCCAGCCTTCAAGGCCGATGGATGCCCGCCTCCGTTACGGAAGAGGATATCAAGAAGTTGAGGGAGGCCAGATACCTGACAGCCGAGGTTTCGCATCGGCTGCCTGCCCGAGGGCAGGTCGTCCCTACTCCTGAACCCAACGAAGACATCGTGTTCATCTCCCACTTCCTCCGAGGTCTAGGCCTCGCTCTGGATCCCTTCGTAAGGGGTTTGATGTTCTATTACGGGCTAGACTTCCAGGATCTAGCCCTGGACTCCTTTCTCCACATCTCGACATTTATTATCGTGTGTGAGGCCTTCCTCCGCATTACCCCTCACTTCGGCCTGTGGCTCAAGAATTTTGATGTGAAGCCGAAGACGGTCGAGGGGCAGCACGTAGCGTGCGGAGGCGCATCAATAAGCAAGATTGCTGGAGCTCCATGGCCAAGAGGTTCCTTTCCAGAGGTGTCCGGATTATGGCAACGGGAGTGGTTTTACATCATAGCTCCGAGAAGCGCCAAGTGGGTGGCTGCCCCTGCTTTCCACTCGGGCCCCCCACCACAACTGATGTCATGGATCAGCAGGGGGCTGAGCTGGGGTCCAGCCAAGGATGTGCCTGTACTGCAGAGCCGCATTCAAGGTCTCTTCAAAGGATATTTCAGTCTGGTCATGGTGGTGCAAGTCATGCTGGTTCGACGAATCCAGCCATGCAAACGCCGACCCCTCCACATGTGGGAGTTCAACCCAGAAGGACCGCGCTCTATTCAGAATTTCCTCGGCCTGATGCACGAGGAGCTGTATAAATCATTCTTCGGACCCCAAATAGAGTGTCCAGATACTACTGAGGATGTGGGCCTGAGCAGCAACCGCACTGCCGAACAAGTAAGTAATCCTCTAGCCGAACACGCCGTCTTTCATTTATCATGACGTCATTCTGAGAAATTGCTCTTTGACCAGGACTGGCTAACAAAGGCGAAGATGATTCGGTGTTCGGCCCCCCTTCCTTAGGGTTTGGAAAATCCGGTACTGGAAAAGATGCTCGAGCTAGCACCTTGCCCGGAGCCCCCAAAGGAAGATAAAGGGGGAATAACAAGGGCGAGAGTGGGCCCCCATCGCTACCAATTCCAACCGAGGGAATGAGTGCATCCGTGAAGGAGGATAACCAAGGGGAAGAATCCGACCTTCTCTCACTTCGGGGAAGGAAGAGGACTGCCTCTGAAGATCCGGAAACTAACGTTTCAAACGGGAGAAGAAATCTCCACCAGAGGGTCCTGCCTTGGAGGGTGCTCTTGCCGCACAAAGTCCACGCGGGGATCAGCCCTCCAACGAGCTGTAAGTAATCAAAAAGTACTTTAATAGTGAAGATATACTACCTTACCTCTGAGGAAAATAACCGAAGCCTTTATCTTGAAGTTCGGACCTTAGCCCCTCTCAGCAGAGCTCGTCTTCGGGGGATCTTCTTCCGGAGATGATGGAGAGCGAAACGCCTCCCCCGAACTCCCCCACTCAAGAAGCGGGCGACCTTGAAGTGTCGTCACGGAGGACCTCTCCAGATCCGATGAGGCCACAAGATAATCCTATAGTCACCCGAAGTCCCCAGCGTTCGGCTCTCGAAGAGAAAAAACAAAAGAGGCCGGCACCATCTAGTATGCGGTCAGACGTACTGAGGGAGCTATTGGAGCGAATGGCCATCTCAGAAGAACACCGTACGTTGATGAGTACGGTGATGGAAAGAATTTCATCCGCCGAAAGCGGATTGCATGAAGCCTTTATGAGTCTACTGACGGGCTTTGAGGTACGTGCAATGTTATACTTTTTGATAGTACCGCACATTTTTAGTTGTGCCCCGTGTAGATAGTAGCCCCTGAGACTCTAGTTGTCGTCGAGAACGGCGGCGAACAGAGGATCGTAGTCCCAGGTAATAACCAAACCGCCTTTATGTGCAGGTGGTGGAAGCTCCGGTGGCTAGCCGGACTAATGAGTTTGCCGAACTAAAGCGGCAACTGGATGCGGCAGATGCCGACATTGAGCTTGTGAACAAGCGGCTTGACGAGGCACAGGGTAAGTAATGGTTTCTGGTGAATGTCACATAGTAAGAGCAGCATGATGCCAGTATCTTTAATATGTTGTGACTGCAAATGGAGCTGCCACCGTGGAGACCCTTCGGGCGGAACTTGCCCGAGCCAAAGAACAAGCAAGAAGTGGTAATGCGGCTGCTTTGAAGGCGGGCAAAGAGCTAAGAGCCGAGAAGGCCGTGCATTGCGAAAGCAAAGAGAAGAAGGCCAAGATGGCCATAAAATTAAAAGACACTGCCGACCGTTACCAGTTCCTTGAAGAAGAGAACCGAGTGAAGGCAGCGGACCTTGAAATGGCCACAGTGGCGACCAAAGACACCCGCTCTGCTATGAGGGCGAAGAAGGAGGAGCTGCGTGAAGCCAGGGATATTGCGGCTGGGATGCCCTTTCTGCTGCAGAGGAAGTTCGGAGATCCGCGGTATGCCCCTTTGGATCGGCTGTGGAGTTCGGCAGACGCATATATGGACTTGGCAGCGAGCGCTGTCGATGCGGCCGAATACTTCCGAGATCAGACAGATGATGAAGTGGACAAGTTGTTCTGGTCGCAATTTAATGTTCCAGAGCATCCGCTTCCCTTGACTGATCAGCTAGCCGAATGGGCCGAACTTAATAGATTGTCCGGACTTGCCATGAGGTCCGTCGTAGATCATCTGTGGTCGGAGAAGCCGAAGCCGAATAGCTATTTCAGCTTAGTGCAGCAGTTCCTTGGTGCGGTGCCGCGCATCAATGCGATGAAGAGGTCGGCGTGCATAGAAGGCTCGTGGATGGCCCTTGCCCGTGTCAAAGCATAATGGGCGGAGATGGATGCTACCACTATTGCGGCGCAGGGTTCGACCATAGGCCGAGTGGCTGCCGAGCTCTATTTTGAAGAAGTTCTTGAGGGTGCTCGTTTGATAGAGGCCCAGTGCTCAAAGAATATTATGTTTGAGTGACAGGTATTCCCATTGTAAACACAATGTTTTTATGAAATGTATTAAGGCTGTATTTATACTTTTGCCTGAAAGTAATATGATGCCTCATGTGCGGTCGTTTATGTATATATGTATATAACCTGAAAGATTGCAGTCATCGGCTTCAACCCCCATGCATATAATGTGGAGGTGCTCGCAGAAGATGCGTGTTCACACTTAACCCAACGTCTTGGTCCTATTAAGGAGGTGATAGCGCAGCGAACGAGGCAACCGGACTATAATGCTTTAACACTTTCACTTAGCCATAGGAGTTTGACGGTGGGGCTACTATATAGCCCCTGGTGGCTCCACACTCTCCCGAACTCGGGGTGCGTATATGCCTGGCCGAGAAACGGCCCTTCGTTAAAGCGGAGGAATTCTAACATTCCGATAGGTCATCGATTGGTTGACCAGTCTCGCGCTATATCATGACAGTCAGTTTTCAGCTTTCTCTACTGAGGTGCTCGTCCGGATGAACCAGGGCACAATCGCAGTAGTTCTCCTGGTGCTGCCTTAGCCGATAGAGCGGAATGTAAGGCACCAAAACACAGGAGCCGGGCAAACCCAACATTTGACCAAAGACATGATTCGGAGTTGATGCATATAAGGCCAAACTCGCGACGCCGAACACTCCCTAAGGTATTCGGTCTTTATGGTATAAACCGGACCTAAATAGTGCCCTTTGTAAGAAGCCCCTTGTGTCCAGGTACGTGCATTATTCCGACGTGGCCACATGCCAAGACGTCAGCATCCTTCTCAATTGAACTGAGAATCTGAGGGATGTGTATCAACAAGAGACAGTAAAAAAGGTTTACGCAGGGTCTTAATCTAAAAAGAATCCTTGGAACGGGTCCCGGCTGCACGTCTGCGCCTGTGTCTTTGTTGTGCCGCATCCTGGATGGGTGTAGGACGATGGTTATCTGTAAAAGAGAGGAACTTAGGTGAAAAGTTTTCGTGCAAAAAGGTAGTTTTAAAGAAACCATGTATAATTCGAGATGAGTAAAAATTGCCACTTGTCTGCGTGCGTTGAGCCCCTTGTATTTGTAATAGGGGTGTGGCCATCAAACCTGTATGAATTACATGTAGCTGCGCCGGACTCGTCTAACCGTTTCCGTGGTCTTGACGACCTATCAAATGCTTTAGTTGGTGGGGCCGTTTTTAGTGTGTGGCTACCAAGGCAGTTGCACTTTCTTCAGCGCGCAAAGATCGCTCAATATTTCCATTCGATGTAATGATGCCATGTGGGCCGGGCATCTTGAGCGTGAGGGAAGCGTAATGCGGTATTGCATTAAAGCGAGTGAAAGCTTCACGTCCAAGTAGTGCTTGATGGCCACTTTGGAACGGAGCGATGTGGAAGGTTAAATGTTCACTACGGAAGTTATCGGGGAAGCCGAATATAACCTCTAGTAGCAGGGAGCCCATGCAATGAGCCCCTGGGCCTGGCGTTATTCCTTTAAGGGTAGTATTGTTGTGGCAAATTTTTATTGGGTCTATCCCCATTTTGCGGATTGTGTCCTGATATATCAGGTTTAGACTGCTGCCACCATCCATCAGGACTCATGTGAAGTGGTATCCGTCAATTATTGGGTCTAATACCAATGCAACCCATCCTACATGCCGGATACTTGCTGAGTAATCCCGATGGTCGAAAGTGATCGGTTGAGACGACCAGTGGCAGGACTCCGCGGTGATAGGCCCTTGGGCATAGTTCTCTGGGAGTGCCGCTTTGTTTCTCCCCTTGATCACGTGTAACACGTTTACTGTTTTGACTTCTGGGGGAAATTTCTTTTGTTCCCCAGTGTCTTGCTTGAGAGGCTCATCCTCGTCTTCGCTTGGTGTATCCTCCCCCTTGTGTACAGCATTGAGCTTGCCGGACTACTTGAAGACCCAACATTCTCTGTGGGTATGATTAGCGGGTTTACCAGTGGTGCTATGGATCTGACATATTTGGTCCAGAATTTTGTTTAGGCTGGACAGTTCATCTCTGGCGCCTTTAGAGGGCGGCTCTTGCTGACCTGGCCGAGAGCTTCTGAATCCGGCATTTACTGCCGTGCTCTTCGGGCTGTCTTCTTTATTCCGGCGCTTATTATTGTTGCTGCGCCATGATTTCCCGTTTCCATCTCTAACTTCGGATGTACTGGGGTCGCTGGTGCTGCATCTAGCTAGCCAGCTATCCTCACCCGCGCAAAAGCGGGTCATGAGGCTTGTTAATGCTGCCATTATTCTTGGCTTTTCTTGGCCGAGGTGTCGGGCAAGCCATTCGTCGCGGACGCTATGCTTAAAAGCTGTCAAGGCTTCGACGTCCAGACAGTCGACTATTTGGTTCTTTTTAGTAAGAAACCTGTTCCAAAGCTTTCGGGCTGACTTTCCGGGCTGTTGAGTTATATGACTCAAATCGTCCGAGTTCGGAGGTCGGACATAAGTCCCTTGAAAATTTGCCCGAAAAGCATCTTCGATCTCTTCCCAGCTTCCAATGGAGTTTTCGGGGAGGCTTTAAGCCAGTGCCGAGCTGGCCCGTTGAGTTTGAGGGGTAAATACTTAATGGCGTGGAGATCATCTCCTCGAGCCATATGGATGTGGAGGATATAGTCCTCAATCCAGACCCTAGGGTCTGTTGTTCCGTCGTATGCCTCTATGTTTACGGGTTTGAATCCCTCTGGAAATTCATGGTCTACCACCTCATCGGTGAAACATAGGGGGTGTGCGGCACCCCTGTATCTGGGTGTACCATGGTGTTCGGATGTTTGGTGTGTTGCATCGTATGCTGGAGCGCGCTGGTGTGGTCCATAGATGGATCTGGTTGCTCCGTTCTTTTGATGCGAGCCCTCGCTTGGATCACGTATTGGCTTATGTGCGGCATTGCTTGCTGCTTTATGTTGGCTGTGAGGTCGTCTATCCGGCCAGGTGGCTGTTTTAATTTTTGGTTGCAGGGGATCTAAGGCCTCCTCATCGAATTCAGGTAGCAACTTCCGCTTTGGGTAGCTCTTGGTAGGGCGATTACCGCCATACTTCGCTGCTGTGTTGAGTACTTTACTCCATCTGATTTGGAGTGTGTCTTGCGCAGCCTTGAGCCTTTGCTTCTGCTTTTTTAGACTCGTCGTGGTGGCAGCAAGCCTTTGATGGGCATTCTGTTGCTCCGGGTGTCTGTCCGGTGTTATGTCATCCGGGCTATTATCTTTGACAAAATCGGGTTGTTCGGTTTGATTCTCCGTGTTGTCGTGGTCCGGCAATGGTTCACCCTGCTCTAATGCTGGATCGTTATTTCTGCCGAGGCGGGATTTGGGGCGGCGCTTACGCCGCCGCTTTGACTGCTTCTCGAGGGGACAACCCTTCGTTGTGTCCTTCCGTTCCTCGTCATCGTCTTCTTTTGGTGTGTCCACCATGTATACGTCATGTGATGAAGTGGGCGTCTAGTGCCCTGTGGGCAGTGGTTCCTCTTCGTCTCCCGCATCGTCGTCCATACCGTCGATGTCTTCGGAGTCGAACTCGAGCATGTCAGTTAAGTCATCGACAGTGGCTACTAAGTGGGTGGTGGGTGGGCTACGAATTTCTTCGTCGTCCGCATCCCAATCCTGCCGGACGTAGTTCGGCCAGGATCTTCCTGACAAGGAGAGAGACCTTAATGAGTTCAGTATGTCGCCAAAGGGCGAGTGCTGAAAAATATCCGCGGAGGTAAACTCCATGGTCGGCGCCCAAACAGATTCGCTAGGAACGGGCGCAGGCGGCTCGGAGTCTGTGGTCGGAGAAGGATACGACAATTTGACAACACGGCTCTCGTGCAGGGTAAGGTCGATGTTCGGCTCGATCGCCGATGAGAATAAGGCTTTCGTGGCGGGGTCCATGCACCCATCCATGGACTGCGCAACTGGCTCCGAATCGAGGGTCGGAGTGACTGCCGGTGTGATCTCCTGAACACTGTCCGATGGTAGAGCTAAATCGTACTCATCGCGATCGCATGACGCATAAGGTAGAGGCTCGAATCCGTCAAAGATCAAGTCTCCGCGGACATCAGCCATGTAGTTTAAGCTTCCAAACCTGACCTGGTGGCTAGGGGCGTAACTTTCGATCTGCTCCAGATGGCCAAGCGAGTTGGCCCGCAGTGCGAAGCCGCCGAACCAAAGATCTGTCCAGGGAGAAAAGTCTCACCCTAGACTGCATCGCTATCGATGATAGTAGGAGCCATCAAGCCTAACGGCGACGACACAGAGGAACTCTCAATGAAAGCACCAATGTCGATGTCAAAACCGACGGATCTCGGGTAGGGGGTCCCGAACTGTGCGTCTAAGGCGGATGGTAACAGGAGGCAGAGGACACGATGTTTTACCCAGGTTCGGGCCCTCTTGATGGAGGTAAAACCCTACGTCCTGCTTGATTAATATTGATGATATGGGTAGTACAAGAGTATATCTACCATGAGATCAGAGAGGCTAAACCCTAGAAGCTAGCCTATGGTATGATTGTATGTTGTCCTACGGACTAAAACCCTCCGGTTTATATAGACACCGGAGAGGGCTAGGGTTACACAAGGTCGGTTACAAAGGAGGAGATACACATATCCGTATTGCCTAGCTTGCCTTCCACGGCAAGTAGAGTCCCATCCAGACACGAGACAAAGTCTTCAATCTTGTATCTTGATAGTCTAACAGTCCGACCAAAGGATGTAGTCCGGCAGTCCGGAGACCCCCCTAATCCAGGACTCCCTCAGTGACCCTTCTACCGACACTTGTTGCACGTGACCTCTGAGAGCGGACGGTGATACAGAGCACTTGATCTTGGAGCATGAGACGAAGTCTTGTTCTGAAAGCCTGGGTTGGGTGGGTGGGAAGATCCATTGCCACTTTTGCTCTTCTGCTGATAAGGCTGACGGAACGGAGGAGAAGGCAACCAGAACTTTTGCTGCTTAGTTGCCACTTGATTTTAAGAAGAAGAAGGAGTTGCATCCCTGAATCTCTTCTTGGAAGCATCGCACTTGAGCTGAGCAGTCTCTTGCTTTAGTGCCATATTGTAGAACTCATCGTACTTCTTTGGCTCAAAAAGCACAAGAGCTAGTTGCAGATCTTCTCTGAGGCCACCTCTGAACTGATAAATCATGCTCTTCTCATCAGGGATGTCTTGCTTAGCAAAACGAGCGAGCTTCTGGAACATGATGTTGTACTGGTAAACAGACAAGCCGCCTTGCTTCAGATTGCGGAACTCCTCACGCTTGCTCTCAACAACACTCTGAGGAATGTGGTGAGCTTTGAAGTCTTGGCGGAATTTATCCCAGGTAATCACACGACCTCCTCTGGAATCTTTGTATTGCTGATACCACTTAGTAGCTTGGTCTTTGAGTTGGAACGAAGTAAACTTGACGAAGTCCTCAGGCCTGACATTGCTGCACTCAAAATGTTTGCAGATATCCACGAGCCAATCATCAGCGTCTGTGGCCTCGATACAGTTACTGAATGTCTTTGGCTGGTTTGCGAGGAACTGGTTGAGTGTGGAAAACTGATTTTGATTGTTGCCATGGCCTTGATTTCCTTGGTTGCGCTCTTGCAAGAGTTGCATAAGCATCTGCGTGTTGGCGTTGGTAGCGGCCATCACAGCTTGCCATGCCTCCGGAGGTGGAGCTGGTGGCGGCGGATCCGGATTCAGACGCGTTGGAGGAGCCATCCTGAAGAGGATGACATCTGTTAGCATCTTGACAGACATATATTCAAGCTGAATCAAATGGATCGAAATTGCAACATATAGTCTTAACATTCGAACAAGAATGAACGAATGAATTCCAGATTAAAAGGTCACACTTCCATAAATTGAGAAGCCACTTAGATAGAGGTAGATGAATAAAACAACAAGGTACGGACATGAAAAAATACTTGGTAAGGATTACCCAATCACAAACCAAATATCCGCGGAAGAAATACTAGAGCTACATGAATTCCCACCAATGAAACTCCCGCAATTTTCCGGTTATGCGATCAGGTGTTGGGGATACAGGGGAAGCATAATATCTCACCCAAAACTAGCAAATCCTACTTCCAGCTGTATCCATACTTCAACACATAACCAAGAAACCTTCGGAAATCATTTACCTCAACCTTCGAAAAGCATCCGTTATACGAGTTATGGCAATACTCCCTAACTCCCACCCCAGTACTAGGTGGCGTCGAGGTTATCTCACCAACAACTGCATAAAAGAGATTTTCGATGTCGAAACTCGGGTATTCCAGAACTACAACGATAAAATTGTGACGACAACACCTCGGAGCTCAACTCCCCGGGACACTGCCACAACCCCTAAATGTCAGGAGGCACCAAGAACAATGTTCTCGTCACAAAACCATCGGAACGATTCCAAGATACCCGCCTGATCCTAAATTTTTTTAGTGAAATTTGAGAAGAGAAGAGTCAAAACTCTACGCCAGGATGCCTCACCAGAGCGACGAAGGGACTGAGGAGTAAAAAGAATCCTACTCTCCGATATATAATCCTAAAAGACTCAAAATATTTTTCTAGACTCAACAACGCCAGCGATTCGATCAAGCAGGGGGATCCTAAGTCGGGGATGGCTCTGATTACCAACTTGTAACACCCACGATGCGGCTATATCTCCCATGTGTCGGAGCACGACTTAGAGGCATAACCGCATTGTAGGCAATGTCGCAAGAGGGGTAATCTTTACACATCCCATGTACTGAATAAGAAAATAGGTACATAGTTGTCTTACAATCGCCACTTCACACAATAGCATAAATATATCAGTACAATCATCCAGATACAATCAAGGTCTGACTACGGAACCAAAATAAAGACAACCCCAAATGCATAATGTCCCCGATCGCCCCAACTGGGCTCCACTACTGATCGTCTGGAAAGGAAACGTGGTATTGTCCTGAGTCCTCATTGAACTCCCACTTGAGCTAAGTCGCATCTCCTGGAATGGTATCATCGGTCCCTGCATCTGGTTTTGGAAGTAATCTGTGAGTCACGGGGACTCAGCAATCTCACACCCTCGCGATCAAGACTTTTTAAGCTTCTAGGTAGGAAAAAGGTATGAGGTGGAGCTGCAGCAAGCACTAGCATATATGGTGGCTAACATACGCAAATGAGAGCGAGAAGAGAAGGCAAGGCACGGTCGAGAAACTATGATCAAGAAGTGATCCTAGAAATACTTATGTTTCAAGCATAACCCGAGACTGTGTTCTCTTCCCGGACTCCGCCGAAAATAGACCATCATGGCTACACACGCTGTTGATCCATTTTTATTAAGTTAAGTTTCAGGTTTTCTACAACCGGACATTAACAAATTCCCATCTGCCCATAACTGCGGGAACGACTTTCAAAAGTTCAAATCCCTACAGGGGTGTCGCAACTTAGCCCATCACAATCTCTCACGATCAACGAAAGATATTCCTTCTCCCAGGACTGCCCGATCAGACTCAGAATCCTAGTTACAAGACATCTCGACAATGGTAAAACTAAACCAGCAAGGTCGCCTGATAGGAGCTGAAAAATCCTGATAGGAGCTGCACATATCTCGTTCTCAGGGCACACCGGATGGGCAAGACGTCGGGTTGGCATAGACCCTGGTTGCCCAGGGGGCGCCGGACATCGCCCAGTTTGGACCAACACTTAGAAAAGCACTGGCCCCGGGGGGTTAAAATAAAGATGACCTTTGAGTCCGTGAAACCCAAGGGAAAAAGGCTAGGTGGCAAATGGTAAAACCAAGGTTGGGCCTTGCTGGAGGAGTTTTATTCAAGGTGAAATATGAAGGGGTTCCCATTATAACCCAGCCGCGTAAGGAACGCAAAAATCAAGGAACATAACACCGGTATGACGGAAACTAGGGCGGCAAGAGTGGAACAAAACACCAGGCATAAGGCCGAGCCTTCGACCCTTTACCAAGTATATAGATGCATAATAGTGATATCCCAACAATAAACATATTCCAACAAGGAACAAACTCCAATCTTCACCTGCAACTAGCAACACTATAAGAGGGGCTGAGCAAAGCGGTAACATAGCCAAAAAACGGTTTGTTAGGACAAGGTGGGTTAGAGGTTTGACATGGAAATATGGGAAGAATGATAAAGCATGTGGTAGGTATCGCGGCATAGGCATAGGAATAGAGCGAGCAGCTAGCAAGCAAAGATAGAAGTGATTTCGAGGGTATGGTCATCTTGCCTGCAAAGTTCTCCGAGTTGATGTAAGCTTGATCCTCGTAAGCATACTCAACGGGTTCCTCGATCACGTACTCGTCTCCCGGCTCTACCCAAAGCAAGAACACAAGCAAAGGGAAACACAATCAACCACGGTGTAATGCGCAAACAACATGATGCAAAACATGGCATGATATGCGGGATGTGATATGCAATGCATATGCACGCTTCAGAAAGGAAAGATTGAACCAGGCCTCAACTTGGAAAACCAAGAGTGCCATTGGAAATATGAGTTGATTTCGGTCGAAATCAATATAAAGATCAACAGAATCGGATGCACGGTTTGCAAATGGCAAGCAAAACAATAATGGCACAAAGCTGCGATCAACAGCATGATGCCATCTAAATGCATTAATAAAAATAAGCTACTGCAATCTAACATAACAACAAAGCACATGGCAGTGATCCACTCAAGATGCTTGACCAAAGATGAAAACTTAGATACGGCTAATTCACACAATAGCAGGTTCAAACAAGCATGGCAAAAAGTGCAAAAGATATCAGGTTCTCAGAATTAGTGAAAATAGCATGTCAGGATTTAACATCAGGAAGCAAAGTTTATAGCAAGATAACAACATGCTACAGGAACATATCATGGCAAAGCAAGGCATGGCATGAAACTACTCAAAGAATATAATAGAAGTCCCTTACTAACCATAAGCCAAAAGGGATTAGAAGATACAATGGCAACCATGTGAACATAGCAAGTTTCGTTAACAGATTCAGACTTGGCAGAAAACTGGAACATGGCAAAAACAGAATTACGTAGGCATGTTTACAAGCTCGATGCACTCACCACAAGGCATTGCATGACAAACTAAGCATACACCCAGCAAGAAGACATAATCAATAATCTAACCATGGCAAGAACACTCTCATAGAATGCATGGATCAACTACAACAGCCTCGGCAAAATTTCTTAACACGTAAACAATCTGCCAGGAACATTTTATAGAAAAAGTAGAGCAAGATTTAGTCATGCTAGGGTACTCCATAATTGCAAACAAAGACATGGATGGATAGAGCATAACAATATCTCAAAATCATCCTTACTGAACATGCTCAAAAGGGGCATGGACCACTCTGTAGCAACATGAATACATGGCATAAAAATATCATCAGGGAAAAGACTTGGAAGAATTCTAAGTCCCTGAAATCAGCAACATCACGAGAGCTACTTTGCATGCTTGTGCTATTCACCACATTGATTACAAAAATACATGGCATATACCCCTGTAAAGATGGCATGGCATACAACAAAACACATGTAGGGCTCAAGTTCATACGAGGCACACATTAAACATGGCAAAAATGACAAATGTCCATAATCTGTTAAGAATCTGATAGTAACATTACATAGCACTCTTGCAACAGCATTTAGGGCATCAAGATGAAATCAAATGAACATGGTGACATGGAATGAAATGAAGTGCACATCCATACGAACAATTTGATATGCTACACGCTCAAAACGGAGTTACGGGTGCAAAGATATGATGCGATGAAGTATGATAAAAATGTTAGGGACTTAGGGGAGAAAAAAGGTCGACCCTAGGGTTCATCTCAGATCTGGATCGGCACGCTTTCAGAGGTTCATCGGGACCTCGCCAGCGATGAAGGCAGGACGGTGGCTGGAGCTAGATGGAGGAGGCCGGAGCTGGATGGAGAAGGACACGGGCGGCGCGGATCTGGTCGTCGGGGCGCGGTGCAGGCGACAAGGCGCGACGGCGGGCGCCCGGTGGCGGCGAGTGTCGAAGGTAGGGCGGCGAGGCGGCATCTGTGCGACGCGGCGGCGCGGCGAGCCGGCCGATGTGCTCGGGCGGCGCGCACAGCGGAACGGGCACGGGCCCACGGCGGGACGAGACGGGCGGCGGCGCGCGGTGACCGGGCCGCGGGGGCCAGCCTCGGGCCCGAGTGGGCCGGCGTGGTGGACGGCGGCGGGAGGCCACGTGGCGGCTCTTGGGTGGCTGGGAGCGGCGGCGCGGGCTTGTCCGGCGGGAGCGGACACGTCCGGCGGCGGATGGGACAGTTTTTTAGGGTTTGGACTGCGAGATTTCGGAGGGGGCATATATTTATAGGTAGAGGGAGATAGGAGGCTCCAAATTG
This sequence comes from Triticum urartu, assembly GCF_003073215.2. Lineage (NCBI taxonomy): Eukaryota > Viridiplantae > Streptophyta > Magnoliopsida > Poales > Poaceae > Triticum > Triticum urartu. The sequence goes on from NC_053026.1 coordinate 238,049,066, forward strand.
AGCACGGTTTTCGGCCACGCGATCGCGATCAAACGACTGAGATGATGGAGGGGGTTTAGGTTGGTTTTGGGTCACTTTGGAGAGGTATTGGGCTGCAACACACACGAGGCCTTTTCGGTTCCTCGGTTAACCGTTGGAGTATCAAACGAAGTCCAAATGGCACGAAATTTGACAGGCGGTCTACGGTAGTAAACCAAGGCCGCTTGGAAAGTCTCGGTCCAATCCAATAACGTTATACACTCGCACACAAAAAGAGGCAAAAGGGGACGCCGGAGGACATAGGAACGCCGGAATGCAAAACAGACAACGGGGAAAATGCTCGGATGCATGAGACGAACACGTATGCAAATGCGATGCACATGATGACATGATATGAGATGCATGACAAAGACAAAATCAACACGAAGACAAAACCCAACAACGAGGAATATCATAACTTAGTGCCGAAAATGGCAAGAGTTGGAATACAAATATGGCAAGTTACATATGGGGCGTTACAACACTCCACCACTACGAAAGGATCTCGTCCCGAGATCTAGGACTGGAAAAACTCCAGATATTCGGAATGGAGGTGGTCCTCGCGTTCCCAGGTGGCTTCACGGTCGGAATGATGTGACCACTTCACTTTCAGGAATTTGATAGACTTGTTGCGAGTCTTGCGCTCAGCTTCTTCAATAGTAGCAATGGGATGCTCATGATAAGACAAGTCTTCCTGGAGATCAATCTCTTTGAAGTTGATGGAGTGGTCAGGAGTCTTGAAACACTTGCGAAGCTGAGACACGTGAAACATGTCGTGCACATTTGCAAAGTTGGATGGAAGCTCAAGTTTATAGGCGAGATCGCCTCTTTTTCCAATGATCTTGAAAGGACCCACGTATCTAGGGGCAAGCTTCCCTTTGATACCGAAGCGACGCGTACCTTTCATTGGGGAGACACGGAGGTAGACATGGTCTCCGATCTCGAAAGCCAAGTCACGATGCTTGCTATCATAGTAACTCTTCTGGCGCGATTGCACGGCTTTGAGATTTTCACGAATGACTTTGCACATTTCTTCAGCCTCTGTGATCAAGTCATTGCCAGGAAGTTGGCATTCACCAGTCTCTGAACAGTTAAGAGGAGTACAACACTTTCTGCCATAGAGAATCTCGAATGGGGCCTTGCCCGAACTCGCTTGGAAGCTGTTGTTGTAGCTGAACTCGGCATATGGAAGACAATCTTCCCACTTCATACCGAAAGAAATACACATGCCCGGTGGCGGCGAGCGGCGAAGGCAGGGCGGCGAGGCGGCGGCCGTACGACGCGGCGGCGCGGCGAGCCGGCGGATTTGCTCGGGCGGCGCGCGCGGCAGAACGGGCGCGGGCCCACGGCGGGAGGACACTGGCGACGGCGCGTGGCGACCAGGCCGCGGGGGCCAGCCTCGGGCCCGAGCGGGCCGGCGTGGTGGACGGTGGCGGGAGGCCACCTGGCGGCTCCTGGGTGGCTGGGCGCGGCGGCACGGGCGTCTCCGGCGGGAGCGGACACGTCCGGCGGCGGAGGGGACGGTTTTTTAGGGTTTGGACTGCGAGATTTCGGAGGGGGCATATATTTATAGGTAGAGGGAGCTAGGAGGCTCCAAATTGAGCATGGTTCTCGGCCACGCGGTCGTGATCGAACGACCGAGATGATGGAGGGGGTTTAGGTGGGTTTTCAGCCACTTTGGAGACGTTTTGGGCTGCAACACACACGAGGCCTTTTCGGTTCCTCGGTTAACCGTTGGAGTATCAAACAAAGTCCAAATGGCTCGAAACTTGACAGGCGGTCTACCGGTAGTAAACCAAGGCCATTTGGCAAGTCTCGGTCCAATCCGAGAATTCTAAACACTCGCACACGAAAACAGGCAAAAGGGGACACCGGAGGACATAGGAGTGCCTGAATGCAAAACGGACAACGGGAAAAATGCTCAGATGCATGAGACGAACACGTATGCAAATGCGATGCACATGATGACATGATATGAGATGCATGATAAAGACAAAAGCAACACGGAGAAAAAACCCAACAATGAGGAATATCATAACTTAGTGCCGAAAATGGCAAGAGTTGGAATACAAATATGGCAAGTTACATATGGGGCTTTACACTCCCGCGCCCTCCTCTCTCTCAAGCATCTCGCGCCAGAACGCCGACCCGCTCGGCCAATGCTCGCACCACTCCTGTGGCCCACCCACAGCCCGTCCCGCTCCTCCTCTCTCTCCTTGGCACCCTGAACCACTCCCACGAACACCCCTGAGCCCTCCATTTCCTCTCTAACGGCCACCCAAGCCGATCCCGCGGACACCCGTAGGCCGCGCCTATGGTGGACCTCGGCCAGCCTATCTAAGACGACCTCGAGCCTCTCTCTCACTCCCTGTCGCTCCCCCACACTCCTAATCAACCTCCTGCACCACCCATTTGCCTCCAGAGCCGCCTGAGCTCGAGCTCCGCCGCCTCGGCTCGTCGGCGTTCGCGTGGTACAGGCCTCCTCTGCCCCCGTTCCCTCTCGATCTGGAACCACACGGCATCACTGACCCTTTCCCCTCTCTTCCCCACTCTTTTTTGCAGCCGGTAACGGCCGGAACCACCGACGCCCGAAGCACCTCCGCCGCGTGACCTCGTCGCCGGCAAACCAGGCTGCTCCGGTGACCAACCCCACCTCCACCCGAACGGCGACATGACACTGAGCCCAGCAGTGCCCTCGCCCGACCCCGCCGTGCCCTGCATCATCGCCGGTGAGCTCGCCGGCCGTCTGGACTCGAGGTTAGGGATGACAGGCGGGCCCCGCCTGTCAGCCTCTCCCCTCCATCGCCTCTCTCTCTCTCGCTAACGCCTGGGCCCCGCCCGTCAGGTTTAAACCTGGCGCGCGCGCGTGCACCAGTGCCCTGGGCCGCCTCTCGGACTGGGCATGCTGCGCTGCGGCTGCTTTGGCCCAGTTGCACAGTGCTCCTTTTCCTTTTTTTCTGTCAGACTTGCAAAAATTCCACAGGATTAAGTATTCATTCAAATGCAATAATTCCAGTTCCTAAAATCTTTTAAAAATCCCACCTATTTAATGCTATAACTTTCATACATGCCCAACCAACTTTTCTGTGTTGTTCAAATTTAAATTCAAATTTGAGCAATTAAATCCTTGTTTGAAAATCCATTACACTCTCTCTGTAGCTCCAAATCCAGAAATAAGAATTTTTCCCCTTCTTAGTTTTCACCATAGTATTTAACAAAAATGAGTTGACATTTTTCTGAGCACGTTGGTTTTTTTGTTTTATTATTGCCTTATTTTATCATTATTATTTTGCGATGATAGATTGTGTTGCTGATGAAGGAGTTGGACCAGAAGACTTTGAAGACCCAGAAGACTTTGCTGAGACAGTCAAGCAGCCCTTTGACCATGTCTAAGAAACCCTTTTTATGCATGCCATATGGCACTTTCATTGCTTGCATCGAAGTCATGATAAAATGGTGGCCACTTGAGGTGGTTTGCCTCCGTTGCTTTTCTAGTTGACACTTGCATGATGCATGACCCTACCTTTCTATGAGGGTTATGCGAGTGGGTGTAGTTAGGATGCTAAGTAGCTTCTACGCAAATGGGTTGGGTATATGCATGGTGATGGAAGTAAGTTTGTTTTCAAAAACTTTTTCGAAAACCCCATCGGGTGCCACTTATGCCCGAGCGAGATAATGAGTTGAGTAACCACTTGATGACGAAGTGGTGTACTGAGGCAAGTGTGTGTGTTGTTTTCAAAATGGATTGGTTTAAGTTGCGACCGTTATTCCAACCTTACATGCGCAACCACTCTACCCTTATATGGGAAAGGGCATTATTAATTACCTAGGCCGATACTAGCTTGGAGCCCGCATTACTAGTGACGGGAGAGTTGTTGTTGCGCTCTCTCGGGGCGGGGTCATGCCAGGTAGGGCGGCCATGACTGTTTTCACAGGGCACCGGACACACCGTTGGTACCCCGTGCTTGTGATGTGAGATGATTATGGAGTTTGGCTCCACGAAAGTATTATGTGATAATGTTGGGCACGGGGGTTACTACCAATCGCGTGGACTCTATGTTAGTGTCGTCTAGGGAAAGATAGTGATCGGGTGCTTACCCCGGGTACTTGAGGTACCGTGGGTCGTGGATGACACGGAAGTTCCTCAGATCTTGTGGGTAAAGTGTGCAACCTCTGCAGAGTGTAAAACTATTCGAATAGCCGTGTCCACGGTCAAGGATAGTTGGGTAACCGCTCTTGGGCTACGTCCACATGTTTACAAACTAGTGTGTGTGTATGGATAAGTGGAAAGATTTACTTGGGTCAAGTAAAAGGACTTGACATGATTGAGTTGGGTTGGTGCCCACTCCATTTATGTTGATATTTGTAACCAGACCCTATGGTTACTTGAATTCATATGATGCAACTATTACCAGTTCTTGAACATGTCTTAGAACAGTAAAATTAGCTTTCTGCAAAAATTTACCTATATCCTGCATTGTTGTATCTCGAACCAAAACATGGGTTGCTTGCGAGTACATTCAAAGTACTCATTGGCTTGCCACTGGCTATTTAATTGGCCAGGCATGGAAGAACAGGAGTTTAAAGAAGAGTTCTTTGGAGATGAACATGCAAACTAGGACGTTTCCCAGTGAGAATGCCTGTAGGGTTAAGGTAGATGGCATGGGTTCTACTTATCAACGAAGATTTCCGTTGCTCAAGTTTATTTGGTATTCAACCCTTGTGGCTTTATCTATGTAAGACTTGACCATAATAGTCATAATTTGTGTAAGACGATATGTATGGATGTAAGACTCTTGTTATTCAGCTTCTGTGTGTTCAGTGAGCATTGATCTCTGGGATCACTGTACACGTGCATTCGGTGATCACGACTTATGAGTCGGGGTCCCCACAGAGCTGGTATCAGAGCCATCCTGACTGCAGGAAGCCTTAGTTAGCATGGACGCTAGTTAGAGTGATACTATCTACAAACTACCTATATATCTACGTTTTCTAAAAATATCCCAAATAGGGGTCATATCTCCTCTATTGACCCTTCCCCTTCCATTTTTGTAGATGGTCGTCGTACCTGAGGACCTCCTGACCACTGGATTTCCTGTGCTTCTTGAGGACAGCCTCAAGAAGTGCCAATTCACTCGAGCCCCCACCTTCTCCTATCACGAGCACTGGATCAACAGCGCCAAGAGGGAGTATCACGTGGAGGTAGTCGTGAGGGCGAACGACTCTCCGACAGGCTGGTTCTTTGAAGGACCCCAGATGGCGACCCTGCTCCTCGCTGTTGAGACTGCTGCACTCAAGGCGCTGACTCACCTTCGGGATCTTCTGCCAGAGATGGCAAGTGAGCCAGCCACTCATTACCTGCCTTATCGTAAGGAGGGTGATGACGAGAGCAGCGCACGAGCTCCACCCATGGACGAGGGGCTTCCCCTCCATTTCCAGGCCTACTTTAGCTTGTGTGCTGACAGCCTGGCACAACATCTGGCCTCGGAGTCAATGGAGCTCCGGAAGGAACTCCACGAGACTAAGGAACTCCTCCGCCTAGCTCAGGCAAAGGCGGACAAGAACAAGAAGTATGGTGAACCCCCTAGACAACCCGTTGTTGCCTATCGAGGCGGGCGACCCCCACAGGTTACACATGCCAAGGGATCATTTCAGCCACGTCGTATGACGGCGAAGGAATATCGCAACCTCTTCATGGTGCCACCAGCGAAGCAGCGCCGTGTTCAGCTCCTCCACTCCCCCACTCCCTCAAGTGACAAAGAAACTGAGACAGATAAAGATGAGGAGGAAGACCCAGAGGAACCAGAATACGCGACCGAGCATTCCACCACTTAGACACCGTTCGGGACTAGGATAGGCCAGTTCATAACCCTTAAGGTAGGATAGGTCGTGTACCCCCTATGCGAAGTCGAGTCCTTGTAATGGTTCATATGAAACCATGTAGTGTTTTGTTCGTTTTTGACGTGTTTGGTGAACGTCGTACTTTCCTTCGGGAACTTGTAAGCGACTACATCACCCATTTGGATTTTAATGAATGTGTTTGGACTTTTGGCCCTTGCATGAAAACAATTAGTGTCATACCGACCCCCTTACTAGGCATCCCATCTATATTGCTTTCCCTCATCTTTCCCAATCATGAGACCTTGACCGCTCCAATAGGATGCCTGTTGTAACACGTACTAGTACCTCTACCCAGCAGCAAGAAGCCGGAGCAGGAGCCAGTCAGGACAAAACCCAGGGACAAGCTCCACCACCGCCACCGCCTCCAAACATGGACATGGCTTAGCTTCTCCAAGCCTTCTGAGACGAACGCCAAGCCAACACTGCAGCCCTCCAGATGATTGCTCAAGCTGTCAATCGCCAGCCGGCGGGGAACGGCAATGGACGTTCCACATTGGCGGAGTTCAAGAAGCATGCACCACCCACCTTCATTGAGACTACTGAACCCCTGGATGCAGACGACTGGGTCCGCACCATTGAGGATCTGCTGGAACTAGTCGGATGCACTAAGGACCTTGAGAAGGTGGCGTATGCTGCTCACTATCTCAGCGGAACTGCCAGAGCTTGGTGGGATGGATTCAAGGCCATGCATGTTGAGCAAAACATCACATGGAATGACTTCAAGGAAGAATTCCACAAGGCCCACATTCCTTCTAGAATCATGGCCATCAAGAAGCGTGAATTCCGAGCCCTGAAGCAAGGTAGTAGCACTGTCAAGGAGTACATGCAGAAGTTCAGTGTCCTGTCAAGATATGCTCCTAAAGATGTCAGCACTGATGCTGCCAAAAGAGAGCGCTTCATGGAAGGCCTTAACCAGACTCTGCAGTACTTGCTTGTTGTGTGTGACTGCCCAACCTTTCCTGATCTGGTGAACAAGGCACTCATGCTTGAGGATAAGCGACATGCTTTGGACAATACTCGTCAGCGCAAGATGATCAGCAAGGGTAGCTCCAGCAACCAGAAGCCTCGCCCGTGGCAGCCAGCCTCGGTCAAGCCAACCTATCAGCAAGCAAGAGCCCCTGCACCCCGCACCAACTATCAGCCTCAGCAGTATGCCAACCCCAGGACATCTTTCAACAACCCCAATAAAAATGCTGGCAAGAGCTACAACCCCAATCAAGTCACTTGCTTCGGTTGTGGTCAGGCAGGACACTACTCCAAGTATTGCCCCAACAAGAATCCTGACGCCCCGCGCCCCAATACGCAGAACCAAGGCCAAGGCCGTGGGATGCCACCAAGGAACCAAGCTCCCCACAACCCACCCAACAATGGCAAGGGTCGTGTGAATCATGTCACGGCAGAAGAAGCCCAAGAAGACCCGGATGTCGTGATGGGTACGTTCCTTGTCAACTCAACACATGCAACTGTCTTGTTTGATTCTGGAGCCACACATTCATTTGTCACCCAAAAGTTTGCATTAAAATGTGGCATGACCCCTACACCCCTGAATAACCCTATGGTGGTACAAACCCCCGGAGCAGAGATGAGAGCCAAGATAGGATGTAAAGGAGTCGGGATTGTCATTAATGGGGTAGACTTCCTAGCAGACCTTATCATCTTAAGATCGCAAGGCTTGGATGTGATCTTAGGAATGGATTGGCTCATCAAGCACCAAGGCTTGTTAGATTGTGCCAACCGAACTATCACTGTGACCAATGACCAAGGAGTCGAAGTTAAATTTGCCTCCAACCCCTCCTCTACTCAAGCCACCCAAGTCAACTGTCTGACTGAAGTTGGATTGGAGCAAGTGTCGGTAGTGTGCGAATACCCCGATGTCTTTCCTGATGAGCTACCAGTAATGCCTCCTGACCGAGATATTGAGTTCATCATCAAGCTCATACCCGGAGCAGGACCCATCTATAAGAAGCCTTATAGAATGGGATCGGAAGAGTTAGCAGAGTTGAAAAAGCAACTGGAAGAGCAGTTGAGGAAGGGATTTATCCGCCCTAGTGCCTCCCCTTGGGGATCACATGTCCTGTTTGTGGCAAAGAAGGACGGTACCATCCGCTTGTGCATTGACTATCGCTCCCTCAATGAAGTTACAATCAAGAACAAGTTCCACTTCCCAAGATTGAAGATATGTTCGATCAACTCAATGGGGCCAAGGTGTTCTCCAAGATCGACCTTAGATCTGGGTACTACCAGCTGAAAATCAGACCCCAAGATATTCCGAAAACGACATTTGTAACCAGATATGGCCTGTATGAGTGCACGGTCATGTCCTTTGGATTGACCAATGCCCCATCTTACTTCATGTATCTCATGAATAAGGTCTTCATGGAATATTTGGACAAGTTTGTCGTCGTCTTCATTGATGACATTCTTGTCTTCTTGAAGACGGAAGAAGAGCATGAGCAACAGTTGAGGATGGTCCTAGACAAGCTTCGAGAGCACCAACTGTACGCCAAGTTCAGCAAGTGCGAATTTTGGTTGCATGAAGTTGGATTCTTAGGTCATAAATTGACTGCTGAAGGGTTGTCAGTGGATCCCACCAAAATTCAAGCTGTGACTGAATGGCAAACCCCGAGCAATGAGAAGGAAGTCAGAAGCTTCCTCGGACTCGTGGGATATTACCGCAAGTTCGTTGAAGGATTCTCAAGCATTGCCCGACCGATGACCCAGCTCTTGAAGAAGGAAAAGAAGTTTGAGTGGATACCGAAGTGCGAAGAGAGCTTCCAGGAGCTGAAGAAGAGATTGACCACTACCCCAGTTCTGGCTACACCTAATATTCACAAGGAATTTGTGATATATTGTGATGCCTTGCGAAGTGGACTTGGAGGTGTTCTAATGCAAGAAGGCAGAGTCGTAGCATATCTATCCATAAAGCTACGTCCTCATGAAGAGAACTATGCTACGCATGATCTTGAGTTAGCAGCATTGGTTCATGCCCTGAAGACATGGCGACATTACCTCCTAGGGAAGCGGTGTGAGATATACACGGATCACAAAAGCCTGAAGTATATTTTCACTCAGAAAGAATTGAACATGAGGCAGAGAAGATGGCTAGAGTTGATCAAGGATTATGACCTCAGTGTTCAATACCACCCTGGGAAGGCTAATGTGGTAGCAGATGCCTTAAGCAGAAAGGCTTGTTCCTTGAACGCTATGATTAAGGAAAGGCTACCCGCCTTGTACGAAGAACTTGAAAGCTTCAGGTTGGAACTGGTTGTACCAGGATTCTTGGCCAACCTCGAAGTTAGGCCTACCTTGATGGACGATATTAAGGAAACACAGAAAGGACACGTAAGCATCGAACGCATCAAGAAGAAGATGAAGCAAGGCAAGGCCCCAGGATTGTCAGAAGATGAGCAAGGAATTGTGTGGTTCGAGAATCGCATTTGTGTACCCAACAAGCTTGAGCTCAAGAACTTGATCTTGCAAGAAGCTCACGACACCCCGTATTCCATCCATCCTAGAGGGACCAAGATGTATCAAGACCCGAAGGAAATATTCTGGTGGCATGGCATGAAGAGAGAGATAGCTGCTTTCGTCGCTAAGTGTGACGTATGCCAGAGAGTCAAGGCTAAACATTAGCGCCCCGCTGGATTGTTACAACCTCTCAAGGTGCCTGAATGGAAGTGGGACAAAGTCGGGATGGACTTCATCACCGGATTACCCAGGTCAAGCAAGGGGCTTGACTCCATAGGGGTCATTGTTGACCATTTGACCAAGGTGGCCCACTTCATTCCTGTCAAGACGACCCACAAGGGGAACCAGTTAGCCAGTCTCTACATCAACCGAATCGTAAGTCTTCATGGTGTTCCCAAGGAGATTATGTCGGATAGAGGGACCCAATTTACCTCAAGGTTCTGGAAGAAGTTCCAAGAGGCCATGGGGACCAATTTGTCCTTCAGCACTGCTTTCCACCCACAGGCCGGAGGTCAGACAGAGCGAGTGAATCAGACACTCGAAGACATGCTCCGAGCCTATGTCTTAGCATATGGAGCTAGGTCGGAAGATTGCCTCCCTTTCGCCGAGTTCTCCTACAACAACAGTTATCAGTCAAGCCTCTGGATGGCACCATTTGAGGTGTTGTACAGACGCAAGTATCGCACACCCCTCAATTGGTCAGAGACGGGAGAAGGACTAGTCGTTGGGCCTGATATCCTCCATGAAGCAGAAGAGCAAGTCCGGCTTGTCAAAGAGCGTTTGAAGACTGCCAACTCAAGACAAAAGAGCTACGCTGACTCACGTCAAAGAGACATGACCTTCCGAGTTGGAGACCATGTCTATCTCCGGGTCACACCTCTCAAGGGAACCTAGCGCTTCCATGTCAAAGGAAAGCTCGCACCAAGATACATCGGCCCCTTCAAGATCACTGAACAACGAGGAGAAGTCGCTTACCAGTTGGAACTGCCACCTGAACTATCCGATGTGCACAATGTATTCCACGTGTCACAACTCTGGAAGTGTCTCCAAGTTCCAGACAAGCATGATCTCTACAAGGACGTCAATCACAAAACCATTGACCTTCAGCCTAATTTGACCTATCGTGAGAGGCCCATCTGCATTTTGGGCGAGGCTGAGCGACGCACTCGAAGCCGCACCATGAAGTACTTCAAGGTCCAATGGAGCAACCACACTGAAGCAGAAGCAACTTGGGAACGCGAAGACTACCTTAGATCCGAGTTTCCGTATCTCTTTAAAGCCTAGTTTAGGAATCTCGGGGAAAAGATTCTTGTAAGGGGGGTAGGTCTGTCACACCCTGCATTTTGTAACATGTCATTTGCATTAATAAAACATGAAAATTTGGACCAACAAAAACTTTTGCATTATTTGGCTTTTATTTGGAGTAGGTTTTCTCTCTATGATTTTCAAGTGCTCTTTAAAGTCAACTACTCCACTTTATATACTTCATCTCCCTGCCCCAAACTTCTGTCCAATGATCATGCCATGTGTATAGTGCAATATAGTATTTTCTTAAAAATAAATTGGCCAAAAAGTATTTTCAAAATTTAGTTTTCCAAAAACCCCTGAATTGAGGCTTGCACTACAAGTACTTGATTTAGGGTATGAAAAATATTTCAAAGAATATATTTGAAACCTAATAGATATAGGATTCCCATAAACCACAAAAATATAATTTTAAAAGTTATTTTCCTATTTTATTTAAAAGCTTTTTCTTAAGGCCAGAAATGGTCTTTAATAGGGAAAAATTATTTTATTGATTCAAAAATATTTTACAAAAATCAGGGAAACTCCGTGGACATATATTTTCCATATATAAGAGTTTCAACACATGGTCATGTTCAAAATATTGGACAAAACCTCCCGAAACCATTTCTGCCGATTTCAAGGATTTGAAATATTTCTACAGGAAATATTTTCATAAAAATCCAAGAAAATTCTAGAATGTCACATATACATAATATGATGACATTTCAAAGTTTCATCTCAATCCAAACTGTTTTGGTTCACAAAAGTGCCCCAAAACCATCTCTGTCCAGATTCAAATTTGAACAACTTTGTACTACCAACTTTCTCTCCTTGACCCCAACTTTTGTGAACATGTTCACATGACCAAATAAAGCCACCACACTAAGTGGTGCATCAAGGGGAAGTGATTTGCTCAACTAGATCTGCAGAAGTTCATTTCTGCTAATATCTAGGGTTTACAAAAGTTGCATTGGCAACTTTGCCCAAATGAGCTCAGAATTGGTGGAAGGCCCTAATTATATGTGACATTTCACCCTGTGGAGTATCATGGAAAATGGAAAGCATCTACTTGCCCAAACCAGCATCAAACACCTTCTTCCACTTTACCAAAATCCCATTTTTGGCCTCTTCCACTAATCTCTGTAGGCTCAACTTTCTATCACGACCCCTCCTAGTCCCCCTCTAGCACCTGTGTGCCTTGCTGCCCGAGGAAGCAATGATGAAGGGGGAGAGCCCCATTTTTCTTCTCTGGACAGTGGAATCATCCCTCTCTCTCTCTCTCAGCCTCCTTCTCTCCCCTCAGCTTTCCAGAGCATCCAAGGCTCTCACCAGCTTTTGCCCCCGCCCACTGAAGTTGCCAGACACAAGTGGACGCACGAGGACGCGGGAAAACCGCGGATGCCGGCCAAAGTCGCGCTCTGGAGCACCTGGCAGAGCACCCGACCGTCGACGCCGCGTGCCCCGACCGCCTCGAACCTCCCCCGCGCGCCAGTCGATGCCCCTCGACGTCCGCTCCACGCCAGCAGGCCGCCCACTTGCTCCCGTGCCCTCCTCTCTCTCTCTCCTGCAGCTCGCGCCAGAACGCTGCCTCGCTCGGCCAATGCTCGCGCCGCTCCTGTGGCCCGCCCACAGCTCGTCCCGCTCCTCCTCTCTCTCCCTGGCACCCTGAACCACTCTCACGAACACCCCTGAGCCCTGCATTTCCTCTCTAACGGCCACCCGAGCCGATCCTGCGGACACCCGTAGGCCGCGCCTATGGTGGACCTCGGCCAGCCTATATAAGACGACCCCGAGCCTCTCTCTCACTCCCTGTCACTCCCCCACACTCCTAATCAACCTCCCGCACCACCCATTTGCCTCCAGAGCCGCCTGAGCTCGAGATCGAGCTCGAGCTCCGCCGCCTCGGCTCGTCGGCGTTCGCGCGGTACAGGCCTCCTCCGCCCCCGTTCTCCCTCGATCTGGAACCGCACGACATCACTAACACTTCCCCTCTCTTCCCCACTCTTTTTGCAGCCGGTAACGGCCGGAACCACCAATGCCTGAAGCACCTGCGCTGCGTGACCTCGTCGCCGGCAAACCAGGCTGCTCAAGTGACCAACCCCACCTCCACCCGAACGGCGACACGACGCTGAGCCCAGCAGTGCCCTCGCCCGATCCCGCCGTGACCTGCATCATCGCCGGTGAGCTCGCCGGCCGTCTGGACTTGGGGTTAGGGATGACAGGCGAGCCCCGCCTGTCAGCCTCTCCCCTCCATCGCCTCTCTCTCTCGCTGACGCCTGGGCCCCGCACGTCAGGTTTAAACCTGGCGTGCGAGCGTGCACCAGTGCGCTGGGCCGCCTCTCGGACTGGGCCTGCTGCGCTTCGGCTTCTCTGGCCTAGTTGCACAGTGCTCCTTTTCCTTTTTCTTTTCTCTTAGACTTGCAAAAATTCCACAGGATTAAGTATACATCCAAATGCAATAATTCTAGTTCATAAAATCTTTTAAAAATCCCACCTATTTAATGCTATAACTTTCATACATGCCCAACCAACTTTTTTGTGCTGTTCAAATTTAAATTCAAATTTGAGCAATTATATCCTTGTTTGAAAATCCATTACTCTGTCTCTGTAGCTCCAAATCCAGAAATAAGAATTTTTCCCATTCTTATTTTTAACCATGGTATTTAACAAAAATGAGTTGACATTTTTCTGAGCACTTTGGTTTTTTTGTTTTATTATTGCCTTATTTTATCGTTATTATTTTGCGACGATAGATTGCGTTGCTGACGAAGGAGTTGGACGAGAAGACTTTGAAAACCCAAAAGACTTTGCTGAGCCAGGCAAGCAGCCCTTTGACCATGTCTAAGAAACCCTTTTTATGCATGCCATATGGCACTTTCATTGCTTGCATCGAAGTCATGATAAAATGGTGGCCACTTGAGGTGGTTTGCCTCCGTTGCTTTTCTCGTTGACACTTGCATGATGCATGACCCTACCTTTCCATGAGGGTTATGCGAGTGGGTGTAGTTAGGATGCTAAGTAGCTTCTACGCAAATGGGTTGGGTATATGCATGGTGATGGAAGCAAGTTTGTTTTCAAAAACTTTTTCGAAAACCCCATCGGGTGCCACTTATGCCCGAGGGAGATAATGAGTTGAGTAACCACTTGATGATGAAGTGGTGTACCGAGGCAAGTGTGTGTGTTGTTTTCATAACGGATTGGTTTAAGTTGCGACCGTTATTCCAACCTTACATGCGCAACCACTCTACCCTTATATGGGAAAGGGCATTATTGATTACCTAGGCCGATACTAGCTTGGAGCCCGCATTACAAGTGACGGGGGAGTTGTTGTTGCGCTCTCTCGGGGCGGGGTCATGCCAGGTAGGGCGGCCATGACTGTTTTCACAGGGCACCGGACACACCGTGGGTACCCCGTGCTTGTGATGTGAGATGATTATGGAGCGTGGCTCCACGAAAGTGTTATGTGATAATGTTGGGCACGGGGGTTACTACCAATCGAGTGGACTCTATGTTAGTGTCGTCTAGGGAAAGATAGTGATCAGGTGCTTACCCCGGGTACTTGAGGTATCGCGGGTCGTGGATGACACGGAAGTTCCCCGGATCTTGTGTGCAAAGTGTGCAACCTCTACAGAGTGTAAAACTATTCGAATAGCCGTGTCCACGGTCACGGACAGTTGGGTAACCGCTCTTGGGCTACGTCCACATGTTTACAATCCAGTGGGTGTGTATGGATAAGTGGAAAGATTTACTTGGGTCAAGTCAAAGGACTTGACAAGATTGAGTTGGGTTGGTGCCCACTCCATTTATGTTGATATTTGTAACCAGTCCCTATGGTTACTTGAATTCATATGATGCAAGTTTTACCAGTTGTTGAACATGTCTTAGAATAGTAAAATTAGCTTTCTGCAAAAATTTACCTATATCCTGCATTGTTGTATCTCGAACCAAAACATGGGTTGCTTGCAAGTACAGTCAAAGTACTCATTGGCTTGCCACTGGTTATTTAATTGGCCAGGCATTGAAGAATAGGAGTTTGAAGAAGAGTTCTTTTGAGACGAACAAGCGAACTAGGACGTTTCCCAGTCAGAATGCCTGTAGGGTTAAGTTTATTTGGGTTCTACTTATCGACGAAGATTTCCGCTGCTCAAGTTTATTTGGTATTCAGCCCTTGTGGCTTTATCTATGTAAGACTTGATCATAATGGTCATAATTTGTGTAAGACGATATGTATGGATGTAAGACTCTTGTTATTCAGCTTTTGTGTGTTCAGTGAGCATTGATCTCTAGGATGACTGTACATGTGCATTCGGTGATCATGACTTATGAGTCGGGGTCCCCACAGGATGCCACGTGTTGGTCACCCTTGACGAAAGCATTTCTATGATGCGCGATTTATCATCATGGAAGTGGACACTTCCGTGATGATAATTTTGGTAAAGTCATGGAACACTTCTATGATAGCACAAGTATGACTATCTTGATTCTGTCATAAAATCGTCATGAATGTATATGCGTGACAGAAAATGTGACCTACTGTGACAAACACGTATCATCACAGAAGTGTATTTTTTTGTAGTGCAAGTAACATACCGATGGACAAAGGGAATTACGTATGTTGTCATATGGTTCGACCGATAAAGATCTTTGTAGAATATGTAGGAGCCAATATGGGCATCCAGGTTCCACTATTGGTTATTCACCGGAGAGGTGTCTTGGTCATGTCTACATAGTTCGAACCCGTAGGGTCTGCACGCTTAACGTTCGTTGACGATATAGTATTATATGAGTTATGTATGTTGGTGACCGAATGTTATTCGGAGTCCCGGCTGGGATCACGGACATGCCAAGGAGCTCTGGAATGGTCCGGAGGTAAAGATTGATATATAGGATGATATGGTTAGGCCAAGGGGTAAAGCCCATGTCGCTTTAGGTCGGTGCAAAAGGAGTTTTGCGGAGGCCAGGGGGCTAAACGTCGGAGACCTTGGCGTCTCACCCTGGGCCAGACGCCGAGGCCCATGGCATCTGGGCTAGACGCTAAGGACTATGTGTATGGTCCTGGAAGTCCGAGAAGGACTGTACCTAGCGGGCAAAACTGACTTTGAGGAGGCTTTTACTCCAAGTTTCGACCCCAGGGCTCAACATATAAATACAGGGGCAGGGCTAGCACGTGGAACACATCAGGATACACTAAGCCATGTGCCGGCAACCCCGCCCCTCTAGTTTATCCCCCGTCATAGTCTCTGTTGTGCTTGGCGAAGCCCTGCGGAGATTGTTCTTCACCAACACTGTCACCACGCCGTCGTGCTACCAGAACTCATCTACTACTTTGCCCCTCTTGCTGGATCAAGAAGGCGAGGATGTCATCGAGCTAAACGTGTGCTGAACGCGGAGGTGTCGTATGTTTGGTACTTGATCAGGACAGATCGTAAATATGTATGACTACATCAATTGTGTTGATAAATACTTCCGCTTAGCGATCTTCAAGGGTATGAAGGTGCTCTCCCCCTCTCGTAGCTATGCATCTCCATGGATAGATCTTGCGTGTGCATAGAAATTTTTGGTTTTCCATGCAACGTTTCCCAATAGTGGCATGATGAGCCAGGTCTATGCGCAGATGATATGCACGAGTAGAACACAAAGAGTTGTGGGCGGTGATAGTCATATTACTTACCACCAACGTCTTATTTTAATTCAGCAGTATTGTGGGATGAAGGGGCCCGAACCAACCATACATGTCCACGCACATGAGACTGGTTCCACCGATAGACATGCAACTAGTTTTGCATAAAGGTGGCTGGTAGGTGTCAGTTTCTCCTACTTTAGTTGAATCGAATTTGACTGCGGCCGGACCTTGAAGAAGGTTAAAACAGCAAACTTGACGAAACACCGTTGTGGTGTTGATGCGTAGATGATGTCTACTACACAACTTTATTCTTGTAGACTCGTGTTGGGCCTCCAAGCGCAGAATTTTGTAGGACAGTAGCAATTTTCCCTAAAGTGGTTGACCTAAGGTTCATCAATGCGTGGGAGGCATAGGATGAAGATGGTCTCTCTCAAACAATCCTGCAACCAAATAATAAAAAGTCTCTTGTGTCCCCAACACACCAAATACAATGGCAAATTGTGTAGGTGCACTAGTTTGGCGAAGAGATGATGATACAAGTGTAGTAATGATAGTAGATATTGATTTTTGTAATAGGAACAATAAAAAACAGCAAGGTAGCAATTGCTAAAACGGAGCACAAACGGTATTGCAATGCTTGAAAATGAGGCCTAGGGTCCGTACTTTCGCTAGTGCAATCTCTCAACAATGCTAATCTAATTGGATCATATAACCATCCCTCAACGTGCGATGAAGAATCACTCCAAAGTTCCTATCTAGCGGAGAACATAAGAAGAAATTGTTTGTAGCTATTCTTTCCGATCGATCTATCCAAGAGTTCGTACTAAAATAACACCAAGTTATTATTTCCGGTCAATCTATCAAGAGTTCGTAACAAAATAATACTAAGTTATTCTTTTCGATCGATCTATCATGAGTTCGTACTTAAATAACACCGAAGCAAATTCAGATTTATAATACTCAATCCAACACAAGGAACCTCAAAGAGTACCCCAAGATTTCTATTGGAGATACAAAAGATGACACCGCGATCAACACCTATGCATAGATTACCCGAATGTCACCTCAGGAATCTGCGAGTTGAGTGCCAAAACATATCTCAAGTGAATCAATATAATACCCCATTTTCACCACAGGTATTCATATGCAGGACATATATCAAGTGATCTCAAATCCATAAAAGTATTCAATACGATAAGAACAAAATTTGGAAGGGAAAACTTAGTTCATCACAACAAGATAGAGAGGGAGAAACACCATATGATCCAACTATATTAACAAAGCCCGCGATACATCAAGATCATGCCATGTCAAGAACACAAGAGAGAGATTAAACACATAGCTACTGGTAAAAAACCTCAGCCCCAAGGGTGGACTACTCCCTCCTCATCATGGTGGGCGTCGGGATGATGAAGATAGCCAACGGTGATGAACCCCCCTCCGACGGAGTGCCGGAACGGGGTCTAGATTTTTTTTTCGTGGCTACAGAGGCTTGCGGCGGCAGAAATTCTAATGTAGGGTTACTTCTGATGGTTTCTCTATTTGTAGGATTTTTTGGCGTCGGTTTCACGCGAAGAAGGGCCTCGAGGTGAGCACAACCCACCGGGGCAAGCCGGCCCACCAGGCGCGCCCCGGTGTCTTGTGCCCTACTCCTTCACCTTCTGGTCCTTCCGCGAAGCTTCGAGGTTCTCTTTTGTTTCAAAAAAATGTCAAAAAGTTTCAGCTCATTTGGAGAACTTTCATTTCTGCACAAAAAACAACACCACGGTAGTTCTGCTGAAAACAGCGTCAGTCCAGGTTAGTTCCATGAAAATCATACCAAAACCATATAAAATTGTTGTAAACATGGCATGAATACTTCCTAAATTATAGATACATTGGAGATGTATCAACATCCCCAAGCTTAATTCCTGATCATCCTCAAGTAGGTAAATGATAAAATAAATAATTTATGAAGTGTGAATGCTAGCAAAGTGCATGAGTTTGATCAATGATAATTTCAATCACTTTTCCTAGCATCATAACACCAACTCTTTCTCATAAAACTCATCATGGTAAAGTAGCAACCAATTCACATGTTAAGGTTCAAACAATGAATTCTCTTGAAACTCAACAACCTATGTTCTTAGTCACTAAACAATTGCAATTCAACTTATTCGACAAAGTCTAAGTAAGAGCTCCACATACTCAATCATATATAGTCTTCCATGATTGCTTGTACTCAAAGCATATTCTTAGAACAAATGGCATCCATCAAACACATAGAAGTATAGGGGCTTAATATTTTGCCTCCTAACTCATTTATCATATCAAATATATTTGACTGGTCATATGTTCCTAGATCTTTCCCCACCACATGATGCTTTCCAACTAGAGAATAGTTGAGGTTGAAATGAGAATGCGTACCATTGACTCTTTGCATAAAAGTAAATACTGAAAAGTAAAAGATGGACCCTTCGCAGAGGGAAGCAGAGGTTGTTGTCGGTGTCAAAACCGGCGGATCTCGGGTAGGGGGTCCCAAACTGTGCGTCTAGGCGGATGGTAACAGGAGGTAGGGGACACGATGTTTTACCCAGGTTCGGGCCCTCTTGATGGAGGTAAAACCCTACGTCCTGCTTGATTTATTCTTGATGATATAAGTAGTACAAGAGTTGATCTACCATGAAATCGGAGAGGCTAAACCCTAAAAGCTAGCCTATGGTATGATTGTATGTTGTCCTACGGACTAAAACCCTCCGATTTATATAGACACCGGAGGGGGCTAGGGTTACACAAGGTCAGTTACAAAGGAGGAGATATACATATCCGTATTGCCTAGCTTGCCTTCCACGCCAAGTAGAGTCCCATCCGGACACGGGACGAAGTCTTCAATCTTGTATCTTCATAGTCCAACAGTCCGGCCAAAGGATATAGTCCGGCTGTCCGGAGACCCCCTAATCCAGGACTCCCTCAGTAGCCCCTGAACCAGGCTTCAATGACGATGAGTCCGGCGTGCAGTGTTGTCTTTGGCATTGCACGGTGGGTTCCTCCTTCGAATACACCACGGGAGAATTTGAATACAAGGATAGTGTCCGACCCTGCAAAATAAGTTCCACGTACCACCGTAGGGAGAATAATATTTCCACAAATCTAATTTTCTAACACGTTTTGGCAGCATGACATCATGCCATGGCCCAGTAATTATTCGAACTGTTTTTCTTTAACCAGTCCCGCACATAACGCGAGGCGGATTCTTAACATGTCTTGTCAAAGCAGAGATCGTGTTCCCCTTATTACGGGATTCTCATCAATACGGACGTGGGTAACCCAACCGCGCCACCAATTACGACGCTTGGGGGGATAAGTGAGTTTTACCAGGCTAGTGGGGGGCGCATAGTTTCGTCCGCCCTTATAAAGGGGTAAGGTCTCACCTTTTTCTACCCACGCCTTCTTCCTCCTTGCTCATCCATTCTTGCACACTCGAGCTCCAACGCCCATCTCCACATCCTTCTCCTCAACCTTCTCCAAACATGTCCGGAGCGGGAGGCAAGTGGATGGCTTCCTTCGTTACGGAGGGACACATCAAAA
This sequence comes from Triticum urartu, assembly GCF_003073215.2. Classification (NCBI taxonomy): domain Eukaryota; kingdom Viridiplantae; phylum Streptophyta; class Magnoliopsida; order Poales; family Poaceae; genus Triticum; species Triticum urartu. Next base: position 238,068,930 of record NC_053026.1, read on the forward strand.
AGCTACGCGGAGCCGGATACTTAGCCGCTGATATCGCGCTTTGGCTTCCAGCTGTGGGGCAGATCGTCCCTACCCCGAAACCTCACGAGAGGGTGGTTTTCCTCAATCACTTCCTCCGCGGACTGGGGTTTCCCCTCCATCCATTCGTCCGCGGCCTTATCTTCTACTATGGGCTGGACTTTCATGATCTGGCCCCGAATTTCATCCTCAACATCTCGGCGTTCATCGTCGTGTGCGAGGCTTTCCTCCGCATCCGGCCCCACTTCGGTCTGTGGCTGAAGACCTTCAATATCAAGCCGAAGGTGGTGGGCGGCCAACAAGCGGAATGCAGCGGAGCCATGGTGGGCAAGACGCCCAATGTTATATGGCTCGAGGGCTCCTTCATGGAGACCGTAAAGGGGTGGCAATCACGGTGGTTCTACATCACCGTGCCGCACGACACCAACTGGGTGGCGGCCCCCGAGTTTCGATCCGGAATCCCCACATGGCTCACTTCCTGGAAGGAGAAGGGCCTGTCCTGGGGTTCATCGGTGGAGCTGGACGGACTCCAGAAATGTATCCGGAATATGATAAGCAAGAATCTTAGGCTTCTCAACATAGTCCAGGTCATGCTCTTCCGCCGGATCCTCCCGTGTCAACAACGGGATTTCAATTTATGGGAGTTCGACCCGGCCTAGCACTAGACTCTAAGCGAGCTCTTCGACATGACGCACAAGGACATCTGGAGGGTGCTGTTCGAGGGCGCCGAGGTCCCTCCTTCTCTTACCGAGGACCGCGGGCTAAGCGCGAAGTGCCCTGCGAATTCGGTGAGTTATATACATCCAGTAGGATATTTATTGCCCATAGCTTAACCATGTGCGGGGTCTGAGCTCCATGTCTTTGACAGGACTGGGTGGAGACGTTGGGGTAGATTAACTGTCTGGCCCCTCTGCCCGAAGATAATGAGGACGCTCTCCTTACAGAGATGCTGTCTCCGGCTCCTTACAAGGTGCGGGAGAAGACCAAGAAGAAGGCCAAGGGAACCCGAAAGAGTTCCCAGCGCCAGGTGGTATCGGACTCATCGTCCGATGACTCCGTGACGCACTCCTCCCACGAAGACGAGGAGGAGGATGAAGATGCTCCCCCTCCAGCCGGGGGAGACAAGAAAACGAAGGCCGCCCCAACCGGGGGGGGGGGGCAAAGGGTCCAAGAAGGGAAGGACTCTCCTTCCGGACTGCTCCACCACCGCCGCCGAAGGCGAAGATGAGTGGCTGCTCAAGGCCAAGCCCCTGGCAAAGTCGTAAGTATTCGGATACCAGAGTAACTCATAGCATACCTTTGTCGCACTGCTTCTCCTAACACCGAATATGATTATGCGGACCGCCCCAAGCCCGTATCGATGTATCCTCATCGGATGGCTCCTTGGACTCGTTGGATATGGATAGCGATCCACTTCCGACCATCTCCTCCCCTTGCCCTACGGACAACGCTGAGGTATTGTCTCGAAAGGCGCCGGGTCGAGAGGAGACAGTCCCGGAGGCGCCTCAAGGCGACCTTTCGGACTGCGGGAGCAAAGGGAGTAAGGCTCCCGAGGGCTCCATATTCGGCCCTCAGCCGAACACCGCACCGGAACCTCCAGTGGTTCCAGACTCGGGTAGGCGGCCTCCTTCCAAAAGGGGCAAGACGCCCGTGCCGGTGATGTAACACCCTCGATGCGACTATAGCTCCCACGTGTCGAGGCACGACTTAGAGACATAATCGCATTGAAGGTATATGTCGCAAGTTAGGCAATCTTCACAACATCCCATGTAATATGAATAATAAAGCGGAGAACATAGTTGGCTTACACTCGCCACGTCAAGCAAGAACATAAATAACATTACATCATCCAAAACACTCATGGCCCGACTACGGTGCCAAAATAGAAGAGAACCCAACATGCGACAACGGTCCCAATCACCCCCAACTAGGCACCACTACTGATCATCGGGAAAGGAAACGTAGTAACGCTGAGAGTCCTCGTCGAACTCCCACTTGAGCTCGTACTCGTCACCTGGAGCGGAATCACCTAGACCTGCATCTGGAGTTATAGTAATCTGTGAGCCACAGGGACTCAGCAATCTCGCACCCTCGCGATCAAGACTATTTAAGCTCATAGGAAGGAAAGGCAAATATATGTGGAGCTGCAGCAAGCGACTAGCAAGTATGGTGGCTAACTTATACGCAAAGGAGAGCGAGAAGAGGAGGCAAGGCACGAGCGAGAAGCTAGAGAACAGCTTGCGCAAACATTACTCCAACACTGTGTCCACTTCCCGGACTCCGCCGAGAAGAGGCTATCACGGTAACACACTCAGTTGATTCAATTTTAATTAATTAAGGTTCAAGTTATCTACAACCGGACATTAACAAATTCCCATCTGCCCATAACCACCGGCACGGCTTTCAAAAGTTCAGTCCCTGCAGGGGAGTCCCAACTTAGCCCATGACAAGCTCTCACGGTCAACGAAGGAATAGACCTCCTCCCAAGACGTTCCGATCAGACTCGGTATCTTGGTAACTCAAGACACTTCAACAGGTTAAAACAAGACCAGCAACACCGCCCGAATGTGCCGACAAATCCCGATAGGAGCTGCACATATCTCTTTCTCAGGGCACACTCAGATAAGCAATCCGTACAACTAAAACCAGCCCTCGAGTTTCCCCGAGGTAGCGCTGCAAGGGGCTCTAGTTTGGACCAACACTCAGAGGAGCACTGGCCCGGGGGTAAAATAAGATGACCCTTGAGTTTGCAGAACCCAAGGGAAAGAAAAGGCTAGGTGACGAATGGTAAAACCAATGTTGGGCATTGCTGGAAAAGCTTTAATCAAGGCGAAATATCAAGGGGTTCCCATTATAACCCAACCGCGTAAGGAACGCAAAATCCGGGAACATAACACCGATATGACGGAAACTAGGGCGGCAAGAGTGGAACAAAACACTAGGCGAGAGGCCGAGCCTTCCACCCTTTACCAAGTATATAGATGCATTAAGATAACATAACAATATAATGATATCCCAACAAGTAAATAAAAGATGTTCCAACAAGGAACGGCCTCCAATCTTCACCTGCAACAAGCAACGCTATAAGAGGGGCTGAGCAAAGCGGTAACATAGCCAATCAATGGTTTGCTAGGACAAGGTGGGTTAGAGGTTTGATATGGCAATTGGGAGGCTGACAAGCAAATGGTAGGCATCGTAGCATTGGCATAGCAAAGAGCGAGCAAACTAGCATAGCAAAGATAGTAGTGATTTCGAGGCTATGATCATCTTGCCTGCACAGTTGTCAGAGTTGACTGGATCCTCACAAGCAAACTCAATGGGCTCCTCGGTAGCGAACTCGTCTCCCGGCTCTACCCAACAAGACAAACAAGCAACAAGTATACAATCAACCACGTGCAAGACCAAGCAATAAGATGAAATGATGATATGCTAAGCGGGATGCGATGCGGGATGCAAAATGCAAGATATGACGGGAAATGCATGAACCTGGCCTCAACATGGAATTCCAAGGGTTCCACTGGAAAGATGAGATGAAATCTCTTGAAAATGATATAAAGAACGCCAGAATCGGAGTTACGGTTTGGAAATGGCAAGCGTTTCAAAAATGACACCGGTCTGCGATTTACAGCAAGTAGGCATCTAAATGCAACGAAATGAACATGCTACAGCATCCAAACATGGCAACAAAATACATGACAGGTATGCACACAAGATGCTTAACAAAATACTAGCAATGAGCTATGGCCAATTCATCCATTATGAGGTTCAAACAAGCATGGCAAAAACGCAAATGCAAAACAGATTCCAGACTTTGTGAAACTAACACTTGTCTGAAATTTCAGATCACGAAGCCCTCTTCGGAGCAGCAAAACAACATGATACATGACCTGATTAAGACAAGTAATACCATGTCATGGAGATACTCAACAATCTTAACAAAATACCCAAAGTAACCTGGGGCCAAAAGGATTCACAAAATATACTAACGGGCACACGAACATAGCTAAAACACAATCAGTTTTCAGACTTAGTGAAAACTGAGACATGCTGAAATATAACTCACGAAGGCATGTAAACGAGCTCGATGCACTCACTACGGTGCAAGTCATGGCAAGGCAAGCATACATCCATAAATAAGGCACAAAATAAAAGCTAGACATGGCAATAACAATGGCATAGCATGCACGGATCAACTACAATAGCATCGGCAAAATCGCAAACGAGTTGACGATCTGCCCAGATTCACCATGAAGCAAAAGTAGAGCTCGATTGACTCAAGCTAGGGTGCTCCATAATTGCAAACAAAGACATGGATGGATAGATCATAACATGATTAACAAAACTCCTTTACTGATCATCCTCAAAAGAGGCACGGATCACTAGGAAACAAGCTGAACATGTGGCATCATGAACTAAATAATCCCAGACTTGGTGAAAACTACTAAGTCCCTGAAAACAAATTTACCGGGTGCCTCACTTTGCAAGCTTGCACAAGTCACCACACACATCCTAAAAATGCATGGGTCGCTCCTCTGGAAAGAAGACAAAATCCTTAACAAAACATATGAAGGACTCACAGGCATATCTTGCACTCAATAATCATGGCAAAAATGACAAAATTCTAAGATGAACTAGCAGATCTGACAATTAACTCACGAAGCCTCCTTCTAACAGCATTTTGGGCATCAAGATGAACTCAAATGAAGATGATGCAATGGAATGAAATGATGTACTCGCTGAGACGAACATTTTGATATACTATATGCCCAAATCGGAGCTACAGATGCAAAGATATCACCGGTCAAAGTATGCACACAAAATTAAGGGGGAGAGGGAAAAGTCAACCGTGAGGAGATATTTTTGGATCTAGATCTGGAATCACTGTTCACGCACGGAATCCGAGGCTCGTCGGAGATGAACTTGAAGCTCGCCGGTGATGGAGACTTCGCCGGATCCGGCCGGTGCTCCGGTCACCGGAGTAGAGGAGGGGGCCGGCCGGGGAGAGGAAGGGGTCGGGCGGCGTTGCGGCGGCGGCGGCTCCCGAGGCGGCGGCGGGGGCAGCGCGAGGTGGCTGATGGCAGCAGCGGCTCTGGCCCGTGATGGTGCGCAGCGGCGGCGCGTGAGCTCCGGCCGCCGGAGCTGGGAGAGGCGGCGGGGTCGAGCGGCGTTGGCCGGCGGAGCGCGTACGGGCTCGCGGGGGCCCGGATCGGGCCTCCCTGGCCAGCGACGGCGGTGGTTGGCGCTGCCCACGTGGCAGCGTCTGGTAGGCTGAGGGGGCGCGGCGGACGTGTCCGGCTAGGCTCCGGACATGTCCGTCGGTGCAGGGATCTGTTTTTTTAGCTAGGGTTTCGTGGGAGGAGATAATCCGAAAATGGGGGGGGGCTATTTATAGGCATAAGTGGAGCTAGGAGAGTCCAAATGAGGTGCGGTTTTCGGCCATGCGATCGTGATCGAACGCTCTAGGACATGGAGCAGAGTTTGGTGGGTTTTGGGCCAAATTGGAGGGGTGTTGGGCTGCAACACACACGAGGCCTTATCGGTCCCTCGGTTAACCGTTGGAGTATCAAACGAAGTCCAAATGATACGAAACTTGACAGGCGGTCTACCGGTAGTAAACCAAGGCCGCATGACAAGTCTTGGTCCAATCCGGAAACGTTTAAACCCCAGACACGAAAGAAAGCTAGAAATGACCACCGGAGGAGAACGAAGCGCCGGAATGCAAAACGGACAACGGGGAAAATGCTCGAATGCATGAGACGAACACGTATGCAAATGCAATGCACATGATGACATGATATGAGATGCACGAAAACAAAAACAACACACGGAGGCAAAGACCCGAACCCGAGAAAATAAATATAAAATAACGCTGGAAACGGCAAGAGTTGGAGTACAAATTGGGAAAGTTACATCTGGGGCGTTACAGGTGACCTCTGTCCATCCAGAGGCACCGGACAACCTGCTGGGAGCGCTTCGTGGCGCTTCCATCGACGAAGAGCACCGCACTATTATGAGTGCGGTGATCAACAAGGTTCAGTCCGCCAAGAGCGGACTGACTGAAGCCTGTGCCAGCCTTCTAACAGGTTTTGAGGTAAGTATTTAAAATATAGGAAAAATATTACCACATATATAGTAGCCCCTGATGCTCTATTTGGTGTTCACAAAGAAAAGCCGAATAGAGGATCAAATAATATCTACAGGAGTATAATACTAGTATGTCTGTATGTGTATGCAGGCTTCACTGCTGACCTCGGCCGCACTGACTGCGGAGGTCGCTGCATTGAAGCAGGACCTCGTGGGATCCGAGAAAGAGCTCGGCCTTGCCAAGAGGCAGCTTGAGGAGAACAAAGGTAAGTGATACCTTGTCTATATATAAAAGAAAATGTGGTTGTGAAATGACATGATCATCATAAATGTGCCAGGGGCCACGACCGAGGTGGCGGCCCTGAAGCAAGCGATGTCCGAGGCCGAAAAAAAAGCGGCCCAGGAGCGCACCGAGCGGAAAAAACAAGAGGCACGGGTGGGCGAGGTGCAGCAAGAGCTCCAGGCTCTCGTGACAAAGCACGAGGCTTTGGAGCTTGACTCGAAGACTCGAGAGTCCGAGCTTGCCGCGGCCCTCGAGAGCACAAAGCATGCCAAGGCCAAAGCCCAAAAGGCCCTCCAGGAGATTGAGGCGATGGGGAAGATAGCGGCGGGTAAGGCATTCAATATGCAAAGCAAGCATGCGAAAGTAAATTACTTGTTACTTACCCGAGTCCGGAGCTCTCTAGGAGCATTCGTAGATTTGCCCCACAGCGTGTCGGTTGCCGCGAAGTTTTACCAGGCCGAGGAGGGAAGCTCGATGGAGAAGTTGTTCTAGTCTCGGTATACTGGGACCGAACACCCGGTTCCTATGAGCGACCAGCTGAAGCAACTGCTCGAGCTACACAAGGCGGCCGAACAGGCCATGAAGGGCTTCATAGTCCGGATGTGGCCCGGCGACTCCCTCCCCAACAGCTACTTCGGCCTGGTGCGGCGGCCCGTAGATGCCTGCCCACGGCTAGAAGTCATTAAGGGTCCGTCCGTATCGAAGGTGCCCGCCGGGCTTTTGCCCGTGCTAAGGTGCACTAGGCCAAGATGGACGTCGTGAAGCTGGTGAAGGAGGGGCCTCCATAGGGCAAGGAGCATCGCCACCCCGAGATGTATTACGAGGGTGTCCTGAAGGGTGCCCGTCTTGTGGCGGACGAGTGCGTGAAGGATGTAATTTTTGAATAAACCTTCTCGTGTGATCATGTATTATGAAAACTTGCTCATATGCGCTATGCAACGCTTGTTTGAATTTAAAATATTACCTTCTGTGCGGCTATTTATCAAATCTAAGAGATGGCCAGTCGTCGTCTTCTGCCCCCATGCCACGAGTGCTGGGGTGTTCGGGATAAACCTGAGCACTCTTTTTCCCATTTTTGGGTCCTTCCAGGGAGGTGCTCAGCACAACGAACAAGGCAATCAGACTATGGTGCTTTATCACTCTCACTTAGTCATAGAATTCTATAATTTTAAATTTTGGTGAAGCCCCTAGTATTCGGAAGGCCAAATTCGGGGCTCTATACACGCCTGAAGCCGGAAAATGCCGACTCCTTGCTCTAAGCGACATAAGTCTTTAGGGACTCGAAACCTCTCGAACAGCGACCAGTCTCTCGCCTTATCATGACAGTCAGTTTTAACTTTCTCTACTAAGGTGCTTAGCCCATCTGAACCGGGGCACAATCGCAGTAGTTCTCCCAGTGCTACCTTAGCCGATATAGCGGAACGTAAGGTACCAAAACATGGGAGCCGGGCAAACCCAACTATTGACCCAAGACATGATTCGGAGCTGATGCATATAATGCTATAAGTTCGGGGTGCCGCACTGTCGAAAGTGTTCGGACTTCTAACACCGTATTATGGGGTACGCTTAAGCCCCTGGCGTATTGGCCGTACCAGAGTGTATGGGTGCTGAATGTCATGAATGAACATATATGTATATATAAAAAGAAGAATAGAGAATGCGATAATAGACTAGTGCTATGCATTGTTTATTCAAAAAGGTGCATTAAAGCAAAATGATACAAGTAGTGCGATAAGCAAAAAGTGGGACTATTTGATATGTCCCTTCCAAGGACAAGCTGAGGAATGTTATTGAAAGCAGGTATTTCACTCATTATCGGAGACCACCTGGGAATTCCATGATGCGACGTAGCTTTCTGCCTCCTTGGTTGTTGTATTGTGTGTTCGGCAAACATACTGTCGGACGGTGTTTCCAGAGAGTAAAGTCCTAAAAGAGAGAAAAATAATAAGGCGGGAAGCCCCTAGTGTGGTTGAGCCGCGTCTTGGGGCATGCCATAGTCGTGCCCCCCTCCCCACCTGTGCCGATGGTATTTTCAATGCATAATTATGTACGTGGGGCACGGATTTAGCCGTTTGGCTGGGACTGGGGTGGGGGCCGCATTGCTATGCGAGCTCGGAATGTGCCAGGCGGTCTTGTTGCCGATTACTCCGGGCGCGCTTGAAGGTGTCCGAGTCTTTAATCGCCGAACTGGTGGATTGCCTTAAGAGGCTGCTTTGTGCTTCTGCTGCAAGGGCCGCAGTGTGCTCCTCCGTGCGGAGAGAGCGTTCTGTGTTTCCATTAACTGTAATGACCCCCCGAGGTCCTGGCATCTTGAGCTTGAGATATGCATAGTGTGGTACCGCATTGAATCTGGCAAATGCGGTTCGCCCGAGCAGTGCATGATAGCCACTGCGGAACGTGACTATATAGAAGATTAACTCCTCGCTTCGGAAGTTATCCGGGGATCCGAAGACCACTTCCAGTGTGACTGAGCCTGTGCAATGAGCCTCTACGCCTGGAATTACACCTTTAAAGGTTGTTTTTGTGGGTTTGATCCTTGACGGTTCTATGCCCATTTTGCGCACTGTGTCCTGATAAAGTAGGTTCAGGCTGCTGCCGCCATCCATAAGGACTCGAGTGAGGTGAAATCCGTCAATGATTGGGTCTAGGACCAGTGCGGCAAATCCGCCATGACGGATACTAGTGGGGTGGTCCCTGCGATCGAAGGTGATCGGACAGGAGGACCATGGGTTGAACTTTGGGGCGACTGGCTCCAATGCATATACGTCCTTGAGCGCATGCTTCCGCTACCTCTTGGGGATGTGGGTTGCGTATATCATGTTCACCGTCCGCACTTGCTGGGGGAACCTCTTCTGTCCTCTGGTGTTTGGCTGCCGGGGCTCCTCCTCGTCATCGCTATGTGACCCCTTATCTTTGTTTTCGGCATTTAACTTGCCGGCCTGCTTGAACACCCAACAATCCCTGTTGGTGTGGTTGGCTGGCTTGTCGGGGTGCCGTGTATTTGACATGAGTGATCGAGTATACGGTCCAAACTAGACGGGCCCAGAGTGCTTCTTTTGAATGGCTTTTTCCGCTGACCGGGTTTAGAGCCTTTGAATCCGGCATTGACTGCCGTATCCTCGGTATTGTCGTTGTTGATGCGGCGCTTATGTTTGTTGCGACGTGACCTGCCATTGCCGTCCTTGGTATCCGAAGTACCCTGGTTCTTTGATATGTTATTGCTGCGAGCCAGCCAGCTGTCATCTCCCGCACAAAAGCGGGTCATGAGTGTCATGAGGGCTGCCATGGATTTCGGCTTTTCCTGGCCAAGGTGTCGGGCGAGCCACTCGTCGCAGATGTTGTGCTTAAAAGCTGCTAGGGCCTCTGTATCCGAACAGTCGACGATTTGATTTTTCTTTGTTAGGAACCGTGTCTAGAATTGCCGGGCCGATTCCTCTGGCTGCTGAATTATGTGACTCAAGTCATCGGCAGCTGGTGGTCGCACATAAGTGCCCTGGAAGTTGTCGAGGAATGAGGCTTCCAGATCTTCCCAACAACCAATGAATTCTGCTGGCAGGCTGTTGAGCCAATGCCGAGCTGGTCCTTTGAGTTTGAGTGGGAGGTATTTGATGGCGTTTAGATCGTCACCGCGGGCCATTTGGATGTGAAGGAGGAAGTCCTCGATCCATACCGCAGGATCTGTTGTGCCGTCGTATGATTCAATATATACGGGTTTGAAACCCTCTGGGATCTGGTGATCCATTACTTCGTCTGTGAAGCATAGGGGGTGTGCGGCGCCTCTGTACTGGGCTATATCATGACGCAGCTCAAATGAGTCTTGTCCGCTGTGTTCGGCCCGGCCGGATTTACTTTTACTGTATCCCGCGTGACGGTTATCGTCTCGCATAGTGGCACGTCCTCCTGATCCGTAGATCGATCTTGCATGTTTTGCTTCGTCCTCCAATACGTCTTGCAGGTCTGGCGTATTTCCCCATGCCCTGACATTTTTATTTGAGTGGCGTTGGGGTGCGGGCTGAGCTTTTGGCTGAAGTGCCTCTCTGGCGTATTTCCCCAATAGGTTTTGGTGCTTCCTCCTCCAGTCGGGGTAGCAACCTGCACTTTGGGTAACTCTTGGAGGGGCGTTCGAGTTTATATTCCTCGGCCGCAAGGACTTCATTCCATCTGTCGGCTAGCAAATCTTGATCAGCTTGAAGCTGCTGCTGCTTTTTTTAAGGCTATTTGCAGTGGCTATAAGTCGGCGCTTGAAGCGCTCTTGTTCGACGGGATCCTCAGGCACGACGAATTCGTCATCCTCGAGGCTTGCCTCGTCTTCGGAGGGAGGCATGTAATTATCATCCATTAGCCGCTCTCTCGGGAGGGCTGGCTTCTCCATCCTCCTGCTCTACATCTTGCTGGAGGGGATTGTTGTTGTCTTCGGCGTTGTCCGGAGTGCTATTATCTCCAGTGCCGGTATCACCGCTTTTGCCTTGGCGAGACTTAGAGCGGCGCCGCTGACGTCGGCGCTTGGGTTGCTTCTTGGAGGGGTCATCCTCAGTTGTCCCGTCGCCATTGCCTTCTTTGGGTGTGTCCACCATGTATATGTCATATGATGAGGTGGCTGTCCAGTGCCCTGTGGGCAGTGGTTCTTGTTCGCCTCCTGCATCGTTGTCTATGTTGTCGATGTCTTCGGAGTCGAAGTCGAGCATGTCGGTTAAATCGTCGACAGTGGCTACTAAGTGGATGGTGGGTGGGCGGCGAATTTCTTCGTCATCCGCATCCCAATCCTGCCGGACATGGTTCGGCCAGGACTCTCCTGACAAGGAGAGAGACCTTAATGAGTTCAGTATGTCGCCGAAGGGCGAGTGCTGAAAGATATCCGCGGAGGTAAACTCCATGATCGGCGCCCAGTCAGATTCGATAGGCATGGGCGCAAGAGGTTCGGAGTCCGTGGCCGCAGAAGAATCCGGTAGTTCGGCGTCATGGCTCCCGTAAAGGGTAAGGTTGATCCTTAGCTCGATCGCCGCTGAGAGTACGACCTCCATGGCGGGGTCTATCCACCCATCCATGGATGGCGCGCTTGGCTCCGAATTGAGGGTCGGAGCAGTTGCCGGTGTGATCTCCTAAACACTGTCCGATGGTAGAGCTAAATCATGCTCATCGAGACCGTGTGGCGCACTCGGCAGGGGCTCAAATCCGTCGGAGATCAAGTCTCCACGGATGTCGGCCCTGTAGTTTAAGCTTCCAAACCTGACCTGGTGGCCAGGGGCGTAACTCTCGATCTGCTCCAGATGGCCAAGCGAGTTGGCCCATAGTGCGAAGCCGCCGAATACAAAGATCTGTCCGGGGAGAAAAGTCTCACCCTGGACTGCATCGCTATCGATGATCGGAGGAGCCATCAAGCCTAACGATGACGACACAGAGGAACTCTCAAGGAAAGCACCAATGTCGGTGTCAAAACCGGCGGATCTCGGGTAGGGGGTCCCGAACTATGCGTCTAGGCGGATGGTAACAGGAGGTAGGGGACATGATGTTTTACCCAGGTTCGGGCCCTCTTGATGGAGGTAAAACCCTACGTCCTGCTTGATTTATTCTTGATGATATGAGTAGTACAAGAGTTGATCTACCACGAGATCAGAGAGTCTAAACCCTAAAAGCTAGCCTATGGTATGATTGTATGTTGTCCTACGGACTAAAACCCTCCGGTTTATATAGACACCGGAGGGGGCTAGGGTTACACAAGGTTGGTTACAAAGGAGGAGATATACATATCCGTATTGCCTAGCTTGCCTTCCACGCCAAGTAGAGTCCCATCCGGACACGGGACGAAGTCTTCAATCTTGTATCTTCATAGTCCAACAGTCCGGCCAAAGGATATAGTCTGGTTGTCCGGAGACCCCCTAATCCAGGACTCCCTCAGTTGTCATGTGCTTTTTTTTTGGATGCCCAAGCTCTTAATGCAAAGGAACGTCACGTTATATTGCCCCTTATGATAGCAACCTTTATTATACAGTCCGTCGCTTTTATTACTTTGCCATCACAAGTTCGTACAATGCTCAATTTTCCCTTACAATAAGAGATCAAACATATTTAGGAGCAATTTTTATTGCTTTATGCACCGATGACAACTTACTTGAGGGATCTTATTCAATCCATAGGTAGGTATGGTGGATACTCATGGCAAGAAACTGGGTTTGAGGGTTTTTGGATGGACAAGTAGTATCTCTACTTAGTACGAATTTTTTCTAGCAAAAGATCCAAGGCAAACACCACATGTTGGAGGATCCATGACAATATAACTTCTATGCAAATATACACAACCATAACTCATCATGTTGTCTTCCTTGTCCAACTTCAACTAATTTGCTCAAGTTTTAAAATAATTAATGGGTATTCACAATCATAGAATATTTCCAAGATAATTTATTTGCATGTGAAAGTTCTCTTCCTTATACTAATAATTTATGAATTGCTTGCATGACCAATATTGTGATTGTCAACCTTAAAAAAATTCACTTTCTAAACCCAACGTGAAGCTACTACTACGCATGATACGAACATATAATTTCAACTTCGTGATATTAAATTCATTCAACAATTTACTCCTAGGATACAAGTGAAGCACAAGAGTAAATGACAAGCTACTCCAAAAAATATATAAGTGAAGATCAAGCGAGTAGTTATGTGAATGAGTAGCTATTTGAGGACTCTCTCTTATTTAAAAGTTTAAGACCTAAGTATTTTTATTAAATCAGAAAGCAAATTAAAATAAAATAAAATTCTAAGAATAGCACACATCATGTGAAGAAGAAAAAACTTAGGCTCAACCGAGGCTAACCGATAGTTGTTGATGAAGAAAAGTGGGATGCGTACCGGGGCATCCCCAAGCTTAGATGCTTGAGACTTCTTGGAATATTAACTTGGGATGCCTTGGGCATCCCCAATCTTGAGCTCTTGTCTCTTCTTCATTCTTCTCATAACACGGTTTCCCTAATTCTTAAAAACTTCATTGACACTAAGCTCAACAAGAACTCGTAAGATATGTTAGTATAAATCAATGCAACACCTTATCATTATCTACTGTAGAAAATCACTAAAATTATAATTTAACATTTCATACTAAATTCCTCTACATATTTAATAGTCCTATCCTCAAATAGAATCATTAAACAAGCAAACATATGCAAACAATGCAACCATAACAGCAATCTGCCAAAACAGTACAGTCTGTAAAGAATGCAAGAACATTCATACTTCTGTAACTCCAAAACTTCTAAAACTTTACCACACTGTAGAAAATTTATCAGATCTTATTGTGCAAAAAGTTTCAACATTTTATCACATTCTGACTTTTCTAGGGAATTTTTGCAACAGCGATAAACTTTTTGTTTTGAAACAGCAACATGTAGAATTGCAAAATAAGCATGGCAAAGGCTATACTTGACATTTTTATTGAAATAAAATATGCAAAATATTATTCTAAATAAAATCAATAAAATACTAAAAATAAAATTTCACTCCAAGCAAAACACGTATTATGTGACGAATGAAAATATAGCTCCAAGTGAGGTTACCGATAATGTTGGAGACGAAAGACAGGATGCCTTCCGGGGCATCCCCAAGCTTAGTTGCTTGGATCTTCCTTTAATATTACCTTGGGGTGCTTTGGGCATCCCCAAACTTAGGGTCTTGTCACTCCTTATTCTCCTCGTATAGATGTCTCACCCAAAACTTGAAAACTTCAATCACACAAAACTTAACGGAACTTCGTGGGATATGTTAGTATGATAAAGAGCAAACCATTCACTTCGGTACTGTCAAAGACAAGATTCATAATTGTTATCACACAATGCGTAACATATCATTTCCACAATTTATATTGATCAATATAAGCCAATGAAACTAGAAAACAAGCAAACTATGCATCAAAATCAGAATCTGTCAAAAACAGAACAGTCTGTAATGATCTGAACAACAACCATACTTCTACTACTCCAAAAATTCCGAGAAATTAGGAAAACCTGAGAAATTTGTATATAAATCTTGTGAAAAAAGAATCACGATTTTATCATGCTTCTGTAAAAAATGCAAATTAATTTACTGGGCGCAAAAGTTTCTGTATTTCAGCAAGATCAAATCAACTATCACCATAGACCATCCCAAAGGTCTTACTTGGCACTTTATTGAAACGAAAGCTATAAAACATGATTAATATAGTAGTCTAATCATGTGAACACACAATAAAAGTAGCGGTAAATGTTAGGTTGTCTCACAACAAGCGCTTTTCTTTAATGCCTTTTAAGCAATGCATGATGATTTTAATGATGCTCGCATAAAAGATAAGAACTGAAACATAAAGAGAGCATCATGAAGCATATGACTAGCACATTTAAGCCTAACCCACTTACTATGCATAGGGATTTTGTGAGAAAAAAATTCATGGGAACAAGAATCAACTAGCATAGGAAGACAAAACAAGTGCAACTTCAAAACTTTGAACATAAACAGAGGAAACTTGATATTAGTGAGAAGCCTACAAGCATATGTTCCTCTCTCATAATAATTTTCAGTAGCATCATGAATGAATTCAACAATATAACTACCACATAATGCATTCTTTTCATGATCCACAAGCATATAAATGTCATTACTCTCCACATAAGCAAATTTATTCTCATGAATAGTAGTGGGAGCAAACTCAACAAAATAACTATCAGGGAATTGAAAATTAAAATCATGATGACAAGTTTCATGGTTATCATTATTCTTCATGTCATCACCATAATCATCATAGATAGCAACTTTATTGTCACAATCAATTGAAACCTCTTCCAAAATGGTGGATTCATCACTAAATAAAGTCATGACCTCTCCAAATCCACTTTCATCATTATAATCATCATAAATAGGAGGCATGCAATCATTATAACAACTTTGCACATCAAATCTTGGGGGGACTAAAAATATCATCTTCATCAAACATAACATCACCAAGCTTATGGCTTTGCATATCATTAGCATCATGGATATTCAAAGAATTCATACTAACAACATTGCAATTATGATCATCATTTATACCAAACATTCTATTGAATTCTTCTTCTATCAATTGAGCACATTTTTCCTTTTCATCATTTTCACGAAATACATTATAAAGATGAATAATATGATGCAACCTCAATTCCATTTTATTTTTGTAGTTTTCTTTTATAAACCAAACTAGTGATAAAACAAGAAACTAAAAGATTCAATTGCAAGATCTAAAGATATACCTTCAATCACTCACCTCCCCAGCAACAGCGCCAGAAAAGAGCTTGATGTCTACTGCACAACTTTATTCTTGTAGACTCGTGTTGGGCCTCCAAGCGCGGAGTTTTGTAGGACAGTAGCAATTTTCCCTCAAGTGGATGACCTAAGGTTTATCAATCCGTGGGAGGCGTAGGATGAAGATGGTCTCTCTCAAACAATCATGCAACCAAATAATAAAAAGTCTCTTGTGTCCCCAACACACCAAATGCAATGGCAAATTGTATAGGTGCACTAGTTCAGCGAAGAGATGATGATACAAGTGCAGTAATGATAGTAGATATTGATTTTTGTAATAGGAACAGTAAAAAAACAGAAAAGGTAGCAATTGATAAAACAGAGCACAAACGGTATTGCAATGCTTGAAAATGAGACCTACGGTCTGTACTTTCGCTAGTGCAATATCTCAACAATGCTAATCTAATTGGATAATATAACCGTCCCTCAACGTGCGATGAAGAATCACTCCAAAGTTCCTATCTAGCGGAGAACATCAGAGGAAATTGTTTGTAGCTATTCTTTCCGATCGATCTATCCAAGAGTTCGTATTAAAATAACACCAAGTTATTCTTCCCGGTCGATCTATCAAGATTTCGTACTAAAATAACACTAAGTTATTCTTTCCGATCAATCTATGAAGAGGTCGTACTAAAATAACACCAAAGCAAATTCAGATTTATAATACTCAATCCAACACAAAGAACCTCAAAGAATGCCCCGAGATTTCTATCGAAGAAACAAAAGACGAGAACGCACATCAACCCCTATGCATAGATTACCCCAATGTCACCTCGAGAATCCATGAGTTGAGTGCCAAAGCATATCTCAAGTGAATCAATATAATACCCCATTGTCACCACGGGTATTCATATGCAAGGCATATATCAAGTGCTCTCAAATCAATAAAAGTATTCAATCTGATAAGAACGAAATCTCAAAGGGAAAAATCAATTCATCACAACAAGATAGAGAGGAAGAAACACCATATGATCCAATTATATTAACAAAGCCCGTGATACATCAAGATCATGCCACCTCAAGAACAGGAGAGAGAGATTAAAGACATAGCTACTGGTAAAATCCCTCAGCACCAAGGGTGGACTACACCCTCCTCATCTTGCTGGCCGCCGGGATGATGAAGATGGCCACCGCTGATGATTTCCCACTCCGACGGAGTGCGGGAACGGAGTCTAGATTGGTTTTTCATGGCTACAGAGGCTTGCGGCGGCAAAAATTCTAATCTAGGGTTACTTTCGATGGCTTCTCTATTTATAGGATTTTTTTGGTGTTGGTTTCACGTGAAGATGGGCCTCGAGGTGAGCACAACCCACCAGGGCAAGCTGGGCCCACCAGGCGCGCCCCGGTGTCTTATGCCCTACTCCACCTTCTGGTCCTTCCATGAAGCTTCGGGGGTCTCCTTGTTCCAAAAAAATCATCAAAAAGTTTTAGATCATTTGGAGAACTTTCACTTATGCACAAAAAACAACACCACGATAGTTCTACTGAAAACAGCGTCAGTCCGGGTTAGTTCCATGCAAATCATACCAAAACCATATAAATTTTTTGTAAACATGGCATGAATACTTCATAAATTATAGATACGTTGGAGATGTGCCAGTAGGTAAGAACAGTTCTTGCTAGAAGCCCGTAGAAGCCACGTAAAACTTGCAACAACAAAGTAGACGACGTCTAACTTGTTTTTGCAGGGCATGTAGTGATGTGATATACGTTGTTGTATGAGATGATCATGTTTTGTAAGTTATCGGCAACCGGCAGGAGCCTTATGGTTGTCAGTTTATTGTATGAAATGCATACACCATGTAATTGATTTACTTTATCACTATGCTTTAGCGATCATTGTAGAAGCAATAGTTGGCGAGACGACCACGAAGCTACGATGGAGATCAAGGTTTCAAGCCGGTGACAATGGAGATCATGACGATGCTTTGGAGATGGAGATCAAAAGCAAAAGAGGATGATGGCCATATCATGTCACATATTTTGATTGCATGTGATGTTTATCTTTTATTCATCTTATTTTGCTTAATACGGCAGTAGCATTATAAGATGATCCCTTAACTAAAATTTCAAGGTATAAGTGTTCTCCCTGAGTATGCATCGTTGCGACAGTTTTTCTTGTTGAGACACGTGATGATCGGGTGTGATAGACTCTACGTTCACATATAATGGGTGCAAAACAGTTTTGTACATGCGGAATACTCGGGTTAAACTTGACGAGCCTGGCATGTATAGACATGGCCTCGGAACACTGGAGACCGAAAGGTCGAACGTGAATCACATAGTAGATATGAACAACATAGAGATGCTCACCATTGATGACTACTCCATCTCACGTGATGATCAGACATGGTTTACTTGATTTGAAAGATCTTAGTAGCAATGATGTGGACTGGGTCCGTGATCTGAGGATTATCCTCATTGCTGCACAGAAGAATTATGTCCTTGATGCACCGCTAAGTGACAGACCTGTTGCAGGAGCAGATGCAGACGTTATGAACGTT
The DNA here is from genome assembly GCF_003073215.2 of Triticum urartu. Classification (NCBI taxonomy): domain Eukaryota; kingdom Viridiplantae; phylum Streptophyta; class Magnoliopsida; order Poales; family Poaceae; genus Triticum; species Triticum urartu. Next base: position 238,087,119 of record NC_053026.1, read on the forward strand.
TGGCAAGCTCGATATGATGACTACTTGATAGTTTAGTGCACCATGCTTTACGGCTTAGAATCGGGACTTCAAAGACGTTTTGAATGTCGCGGAGCATATGAGATGTTCCAAGAGCTGAAATTGGTATTTCAGACTTTTGCTCTTGTTGAGAGGTATGAGATCTCTAACAAGTACTTTGCCTATAGGATGGAGGAGAATAGCTCAGCTAGTGAGCATGTGCTCAGAATGTCTAGGTACTACAATCACTTGAATCAAGTGGGAATTAATCTTCCAGATAAGATAGTGATTGGCAGAGTTCTCTAGTCACTATCACCAAGCTACTAGAACTTCGTGATGAACTATAATATGCAAGGGATGACGAAAACGGTTCCCGAGCTCTTCGTGATGCTGAAATTGGTGAAGGTAGAAATCAAGAAAGAGCATCAAGTGTTGATGGTTAATAAGACCACTAGTTTCAACAAAAACGGCAAGGGAAGAAAGGGAACTTCAAGAAGAGTGGCAAGCAAGTTGTCACTCCCGTGAAGAAGCCCAAATCTGGGTGCCTCTACTGCAAAGGGAATGGTCATACACCCAAACATGGGTGCTTCCTGAAACTGAGTGCTTCTACTGCAAAGGGAATGGTCACTAAAAGTGAAACTGGCCCAAATACTCGGCGGATAAGAAGGATGGCAAAGTGAACAAAGGTATATTTGATATACATGTTATTGATGTGTACCTTACTATTATTCATAGTAGTACCTGGGTATTTGATACTGGTTCAATTGCTAAGGTTAGTAACTCGAAACAGGAGTTGCAGAATAAACAGAGACTAGTTAAGGGTGAGATGACGATGTGTGTTGGAAATGATTCCAAGGTCGATATGATTGCCATCGCACACTCCCTCTACCTTCGGGATTAGTGTTGAACCTAAATAAATGTTATTTGGTGTTTAGGTTGAGCATGAATATGATTAGATCATGTTTATTGCAATATGTTTATTCATTTAAGTCAAAGAATAATTGTTGTTCTGTTTACATGAATAAAACCTTCTATGGTCATACATTCAATGTGAATGGTTTATTGAATCTCGATCATAGTGATACACATATTCATAATATCGATGCCAAAAGATGCAAAGTTGATAATGATAGTGCAACATATTTGTGGCACTGCCGTTTCGGTCATATTGGTGTAAAGTGCATGAAGAAACTCCATGCAGGTGGGCTTTTGGAATCACTTGATTATGAATCATTTGATACTTGCGAACCATGCCTCATGGGCAAGATGATTAAAACTCCGTTCTCCGAAACAATGGAGCGAGCCAATGACTTATTGGAAATAACACATACCGATGTATGCGGTCCGATAAGTGTTGAGGCACACGGTGGGTATAGTTATTTCCTGGCCTTCACAGATGATTTGAGCATATATGGATATATCTAATTAATGAAACACAATTCTGAAACATTTGAAAAATTCAAAGAATTTCATAGTGAAGTGGAGAATCACCATAACAAGAAAATAAAGTTTCTATGATCTGATCGCAGAGGTGAATAATTGAGTTACGAGTTTGGCCTTCATTTAAAACAATGTGGAATTGTTTCACAACTCACGCCACCTGGAACACCACAACGTAAAGGTGTGTCTAAACATCGTAACCATACTTTATTAGATATTGTGCGATCTATGATGTCTCTTACTGATTTACCACTATCGTTTGGGGTTATGCATTAGAGATAACCACATTCAAGTTAAAAAGGGGCACCGTCTAAATCTGTTGAGACGACACCGTATGAACTATGGTTTGGCAAGAAACCTAACTTGTCATTTCTTAAAGTTCGGGGTTGCGACACTTAAGTCAAAAGGCTTGACCCTGATAAGCTCGAATGCAAATCGGAGAAGTGCGTCTTCATAGGATACCCAAAGAAAACAATTGGGAACACCTTCTACCACAGATTCGAAGGCAAGATCTTTGTTGCCAAGAATGGAACATTTCTAGCGAAGGAGTTTCTCTCGAATGAAGTAAGTGGGAGGAAAGTAGAACTTGATGAGGTAATTATACTTTCTCTCAATTTGGAAAGTACCACATCAGAGAAATCCGATCCTGTGATGCCTACACCAACTTGATAGGAAGCTGATGATGATGATCATGAAACTTCAGATCAAGTTACTACTGGACCTCGTAGGTCGAACAGAGCATGTTTCACACCAGAGTGGTACGGTAATCCAGTCCTGGAAGTCATGTTACTAGACCATGGCGAACCTACGAACTATGAAGAAGCTATGATGAGCCCAGATTACAATAGATGGCTTGAGGCCATGAAATCTAAGATATGATTGCTACCTCTTGAGCACTGCGTTGGTTTTCCCTTGAAGTGGAAAGGGTGATGCAGCAAAGTAGCATAAGTATTTCCCTCAGTTTTTGAGAACCAAGGTATCAATCCAGTAGGAGGCTACGCGCGAGTCCCTCGCACCTACACAAAACAAATAAATCCTCGCAACCAACGCGATTAGGGGTTGTCAATCCCTACACGGTCACTTAAGAGAGTGAGATCTGATAGATATGATAAGATAATATTTTTGGTATTTTTATGATAAAGATGCAAAGTAAAATAAAAGGCAATGAAAATAACTCAGTGTTGGAAGATTAATATGATGGAAGATAGACCCGGGGGGCATAGATTTCACTAGTGGCTTCTCTCAAGAGCATAAGTATTTTACGGTGGGTGAACAAATTACTATTGAGCAATTGACAGAATTGAGCATAGTTATGAGAATATCTAGGTATGATCATGTATATAGGCATCACGTCCGAGACAAGTAGACCGACTCCTGCCTGCATCTACTACTATTACTCCACACATCGACCGCTATCCAGCATGCATCTAGAGTATTAACTTCATAAGAACAGAGTAACGCTTTAAGAAAGATGACATGATGTAGAGGGATAAATTCATGCAATATGATAAAAACCCCATCTTATTATCCTCGATGGCAACAATACAATACGTGCCTTGCTGCCCCTACTGTCACTGGGAAAGGACACCGCAAGATTGAACCCAAAGCTAAGCACTTCTCCCATTGAAAGAAATATCAACCTAGTAGGCCAAACCAAACTGATAATTCGAAGAGACTTGCAAAGATAACCAATCATACATAAAAGAATTCAAAGAAGATTCAAATATTGTTCATAGGTAAACTTGATCATAAACCCACAATTCATCGGTCTCAACAAACACACCACAAAAGAAGATTACATCGAATAGATCTCCACGAGAGAGGCGGAGAACATTGTATTGAGATCCAAAAAGAGAGAAGAAGCCATATAGCTAATAACTATGGACCCGAAGGTCTGAGGTAAACTACTCACACATCATCGGAGAGCCTATGGTGTTGATGTAGAAGCCCTCCGTGGTCGATGCCCCCTCTGGCGGAGCTTCGGAACAGGCCCCAAGATGGGATCTCGTGGATATAGAAAGTTACGGCGGTGGAATTAGGGTTTTGGATCCGTATCTGATCGTTTGGGGGGTACGTAGGTATATATAGGAGGAAGGAGTACGTCGGTGGAGCAACAAGGGGCCCACGAGGGTGGAGGGCGCGCCTGGGGGGGTAGGCGCGCCCCCTACCTCGTGGCTTCCCTATTTGTTGCTTGACATAGGGTCCAAGTCTCCTGGATCTTTTTCGTTCCAAAAATCACGTTCCCAAAGGTTTCATTCCGTTTGGACTCCGTTTGATATTCTTTTTCTGTGATACTCTGAAATAGGCAAATAAACAGCAATCCTGGGCTGGGCCTCCGGTTAATAGGTTAGTTCGAAAAATAATATAAAAGTGAATAATACAGCCCAATAATGTCCAAAACAGAAGATAATATAGCATGGAGCAATCAAAAATTATAGATACGTTGGAGACGTATCAAGCATCCCCAAGCTTAATTCCTGCTCGTCCTCGAGTAGGTAAATGATAAAAATAGAATTTTTGGTGCGGAATGCTACTAGGCATAATTTCAATGTAATTCTTCTTAATTGTGGTATGAATATTCAGATCCGAAAGATTCAAGACAAAAGTTTAATATTGACATAAAAATAATAATACTTCAACCATACTAACTAAGCAATTATGTCTTCTCAAAATAACTTGGCCAAAGAAAGTTATCCCTACAAAATCATATAGTCTGGCTATGCTCTATCTTCACCAAACAAAGTATTTAAATCATGCACAACCCCGATGACAAGCCAAGCAATTGTTTCATACTTTTGATATTCTCAAACTTTTTCAATGTTCACGCAATACATGAGCGTGAGCCATGGACATAGCACTATATGTGGAATAGAATGGTGGTTGTAGAGAAGACAAAAAGGGAGAAGATAGTATCACATCAACTAGGCGTATCAACGGGCTATGGAGATGCCCATCAATACATATCAATGTGAGTGAGTAGGGATTGCCATGCAACGGATGCACTAGAGCTATAAGTATATGAAAGCTCAACAAAAGAAACTAAGTGGGTGTGCATCCAACTCGCTAGCTCACGAAGACCTAGGGCATTTTGAGGAAGCCCATCATTGGAATATGCAGGCGAAGTTCTATAATGAAAAATTCCCACTAGTATATGAAAGTGATATCATAGGACTCTCTATCATGAAGATCATGGTGCTACTTTGAAGCACAAGTGTGGTAAAAGGATAGTAGCATTGTCCCTTCTCTCTTTTTCTCTCATTTTTTTATTTGGGCCTTTTCTCCTTCTTTTTTTATGGCCCCATTTTTTTTAGTCCGGAGTCTCATCCCAACTTGTTGGAGAATCATAGTCTCCATCATCCTTTCCTCACTTGGGACAATGCTCTAATAATGATGATCATCACACTTTTATTTACTTACAAGTCAACAATTACAACTCAATATTTAGAACAAAATATGACTCTATGTGAATGCTTCCGGCGGTGTACCAGGATATGCAATGAATCAAGAGTGACATGCATGAAAGAATTATGAACGGTGGCTTTTCCACAAACACGATGTCAACTACATGATCATGCAAAGCAATATGACAATGATGGAGCGTGTCATAATAATCGGAACGGTGGTAAGTTGCATGGCAATATATCTCGGAATGGCTATAGAAATTCCAGGATAGGTAGGTATGGTGGCTGTTTTGAGGAAGGTATATGGTGGGTGTATGATACCGGCGTAAAGTGCGTGGTATTAAAGAGGCTAGCAATGGTGTAAGGAAGAAAAGTGCGTATAATCCATGGACTCAACATTAGTCATAAAGAACTCATATACTTATTGCAAAAGTCTACAAGTTATCAAAGCAAAGTATTACGCGCATGCTCCTAGGGGGATAGATTGGTAGGAAAAGACCATCGCTCGTCCCCGACCGCCACTCATAAGGAAGACAATAAATAAATAAATAATGCTCTGACTTCATCACATAACGGTTCACCATACGTGCATGCTACGGGAATCACAAACTTTAACAAAAGTATCTATCAAATTCACAACTACTCAACTAGAATGACTCTAATATCACCATCTTTATATCTCAAAACATTCATCAAGCATCAAACTTTCTTAGTATTCAACACACTCATAAGATTTTTTTTACAAATCTTGTATACCTAGCATATTAGGATTATTTAAGAAAATTACCATGCTATTTAAGACTCTCAAAATAATCTAAGTGAAGCATGAGAGATCAATAGTTTCTATAAAACAAATCCACCACCGTGCTCTAAAAGATATAAGTGAAGTACTAGAGCAAAACTATATAACTCAAAATATATAAGTGAAGCACATAGAGTATTCTAATAATTTTCCGAATCATGTGTGTCTCTCTCAAAAGGTGTGTAGAACAAAGATGATTGTGGTAAACTAAAAAGCAAAGATTCGAATCATACAAGACGCTCCAAGCAAAACACATATCATGTGGTAAATGAAAATATAGCTCCAAGTAAAGTTACCGATAGAAGTAGACGAACGAGGGGATGCCTTCCGGGGCATCCCCAAGCTTTGGCTTTTAGGTGTCCTTAGATTATCTCGGGGGTGACATCGGTATACCCAAGGTTAGGCTCTTGCCACTCCTTGTTCCATAATCCATCAAATCTTCACCCAAAACTTGAAAACTTCACAACACAAAACTTAAAGTAGAAAATCTCGTGAGCTCCATTAGCGAAAGAAAACAAAACACCACTTCAAGGTACTGTAATGAACTCATTCTTTATTTATATTGGTGTTAAACCTACTGTATTCCAACTTCTCTATGGTCTATCAACTATTTTACTAGCCATAGATTCATCAAAATAAGCAAACAACACATGAAAAACAGAATCTGTCAAAAACAGAATAGTCTGTAGTAATCTGTAGCTAATGCAAGATCTGTAACCCCAAAAATTCTAAAATAAATTCTGGACGTGAGGAATTTATCTATTAATCATCTTAAAAAATAATTAACTAAATATCACTTTCCAAATAAAAATGGCACCAGTTCTCGTGAGCCCTAAAGTTTCTGTTTTTTACAGCAAGATTAACAAGACTTTCCCCAAGTCTTCCCAACGGTTCTGCTTGGCACAAACACTAATTAAACAAAAAAATCACAACCAAAACATAGGCTAGATAAATTATTTATTACTAAACAGGAGCAAAAATCAAGGAATAAAAGAAATTGGGTTGCCTCCCAACAAGCGCTATTGTTTAACGCCCCTAGCTAGGCATAAAAGCAAGAATAGATTTAGGTATTGCCATCTTTGGTAGGCAATCCATAAGTGGCTCTCATTATAGATTCATAAGGTAATTAAATTTTATTTCTAGGGAAGTGTTCGATTCCTTTCCTTAATGGAAATTGGAATCTAATATTCCCTTCCTTCATATCAATAATTGCACCAATCGTTCTAAGGAAAGGTCTACTAAGAATAATAGGACATGAAGGATTGCAATCTATATCAAGAATGATAAAATCTATGGGCACATAATTAATATTTGCAACAATAAGAACATCATTAATTCTTCCCATAGGTTTCCTAATAGTGGAATCCGCAAGGTGCAAGTTTAGAGAGCAATCATCAAAATCACGGAAACCTAGCAAATCGCTCAAAGTTTTGGGAATAGTGGAAACACTAGCACCCAAATCACATAAAGCATAGCATTCATGATCTTTAATTTTAATTTTAATAGTAGGTTCCCACTCATCATAAAGTTTTCTATGGATGGAAACTTCCAACTCAAGTTTTTCTTCATAAGATTGCATCAAAGCATCAACGATATGTTTGGTAAAAGCTTTATTTTGACTATAAGCATGAGGAGAATTTAGCACGGATTGCAACAAGGAAATACAATCTATCAAAGAGCAATTATCATAATTAAATTCCTTTAAATCCAAAATAGTGGGTTCATTACTATTTAAAGTTTTGACTTCTTCAATCCCACTTTTATCAATTTTAGCATCAAGGCCTAAAGACACCGAATTTTTGGAACATTGTCTAGGTAAAGGTGGATCATATTCAGTCCCATCATTATCAAGATTCATATTGCAAAACAAAGATTTAATATGGGACACATCAATAACTTTTAGATCTTCATCTTTATTATCATGGAAACTAGAAGAACATGCCTTTATAAAGCAATCTTTCTTAGCACGCATCCTAGCGGTTCTTTCTTTGCACTCATCAATGGAAATTCTCATGGCTTTGAGAGACTCATTGATATCATGCTTAGGTGGAATAGATCTAAGTTTCAAAGAATCAACATCAAGAGAAATTCTATCAACGTTCCTAGCCAACTCATCAATCTTAAGTAATTTCTCTTCAATCAAAGCATTGAAATTCTTTTGTGAAGTAATAAATTCTTAAACATTAGATTCAAAATAATAGGGCATCTTATTATAATTTTTATAAGAATTGTTGTAGGAATTACCTCTAGAGGAATTGCTAGGATAAGGCCTAGGATTAAAGTTTCCTCTAGACGCGTTGTTACCAAAATTATTCCTACCAACAAAATTCACATCCATAGATTCATTATTATTCTCAATCAAAGTAGACAAAGGCATATCATTAGGATCAGAAGAAACACTCTTAGTAGAAAATAATTTCATAAGTTCATCCATCTTTCCACTCAAAACATTAATTTCTTCTATCGCATGCACTTTTTTATTAGTAGATCTTTCAGTGTGCCATTGAGAATAATTAACTATAATATTATCTAGGATTTTAGTAGCTTCTCCTAAAGTGATTTCTATAAAAGTGCCTCCCATGGCCGAATCTAAAAGATTCCTAGAAGCAAAATTCAATCCGGCATAAAAAAATTGTATAATCATCCACAAATTCAAACCATGCATAGGGCAATTATGTATCATTAATTTCATCCTCTCCCAAGCTTGTGCAACATGTTCATGATCAAGTTGCTCAAAATTCATAATATCGTTTCTAAGAGAGATAATCTTAGCGGGAGGAAAATACTTAGAGATAAAAGCATCTTTGCACTTATTCCAAGAATCAATACTATTTTTAGGCAAAGACGAAAACCAAGCTTTAGCACGATCTCTAAGCAAAAAAGGAAATAGCTTCAACTTAACAATATCATTGTCAACATCTTTCTTCTTTTGCATATCACACAAATCAACGAAGCTATTTAGATGAGTAGCGGCATATTCACTAGGAAGGCCGGCGAATTGATCTTTCATGACAAGATTCAACAAAGCGGCATTAATTTCACAAGATTCAGCATCGGTAAGAGGAGCAACCGGAGTGCTAATAAAAACATTGTTGTTGGTATTGGTAAATTCACACAATTTAGTGTTATCTTGAGCCATCGTGACAAGCAAGCAATCCAACACACAAGCAAACGAGGAACGGGCAAAAAAGAGGCAAATAGAGAAAGAGAGGGAGGATAGAGAGAGAGAGGGCGAATAAAACGGCAAGGGTGAAGTGGGGGAGAGGAAAACGAGAGGCAAATGGCAAATAATGTAATGCGGGAGACAAGGGTTTGTGATGGGTACTTGGTATGTTGACTTTTGCGCAGATCTCCCCGGCAACGGCTCCAGAAATCCGTCTTGCTACCTCTTGAGCACTGCATTGGTTTTCCCTTGAAGAGGAAAGGGTGATGCAGCAAGGTAGCGTAAGTATTTCCCTCAGTTTTTGAGAACCAAGGTATCAATCCAGTAGGAGGCTATGCACGAGTCCCTCGCACCTACACAAAACAAATAAATCCTCGCAATCAACGCGATAAGGGGTTGTCAATCCCTACACGGTCACTTACGAGAGTGAGATCTGATAGATATGATAAGATAATATTTTTGGTATTTTCATGATAAATATGCAAAGTAAAATAAAAGGCAATGAAAATAACTAAGTGTTGGAAGATTAATATGATGGAAGATAGACCCGGGGGCCATAGGTTTCACTAGTGGCTTCTCTCAAGAGCATAAGTATTTTATGGTGGGTGAAAAAATTACTGTTGAGCAATTAACAGAATTGGGCATAGTTATGAGAATATCTAGGTATGATCATGTATATAGGCATCACGTCCGAGACAAGTAGACGGACTCCTGCCAGCATCTACTACTGTTGCTCCACACATCGACCGCAATCCGGCATGCATCTAGAGTATTAAGTTCATAAGAACAGAGTAATGCTTTAAGCAAGATGACATGATGTAGAGGGATAAATTCATGCAATATGATAAAAATCTCATCTTGTTATCCTCGATGGAAACAATACAATACGTGCCTTGCTGCCCCTACTGTCACTGGGAAAGGACACCGCAAGATTGAACCCAAAGCTAAGCACTTCTCCCATTGCAAGAAAGATCAATCTGGTAGGCCAAACCAAACTGATAATTTGAAGAGACTTGCAAAGATAACCAATCATACATAAAAGAATTCAGAGAAGATTCTGATATTGTTCATAGATAAACTTGATCATAAACCCACAATTCATCGGTCTCAACAAACACACCGCAAAAGAAGATTACATCGAATAGATCTCCACGAGAGAGGGGGAGAACATTGTATTGAGATCCATAAGAGAGAAGAAGCCATCTAGCTAATAACTATGGACCCGAAGGTCTGAGGTAAACTACTCACACATCATTGGAGAGGCTATGGTGTTGATGTAGAAGCCCTCCGTGATCGATGCCTCCTCCGGGGGATCTCCGGAACAGGCCCCAAGATGGGATCTCGTGGATATAGAAAGTTACGACGGTGGAATTAGTGTTTTAGCTCTGTAGCTGATCGTTTGGGGGTACGTAGGTATATATAGGAGGAAGGAGGATGTCGGTGGAGCAACAGGGGGCCCACGAGGGTGGAGGGCGCGCCTGGGGGGTAGGCGCGCCCCCTACCTCGTGGCTTCCCTGTTGGTTGCTTGACGTAGGGTCCAAGTCTCCTGGATCTTGTTCGTTCCAAAAATCACGTTCCCGAAGGTTTCATTCCGTTTGGAATCTATTTGATATCCTTTTTCTGCGGAACTCTGAAATAGTCAAAAAACAACAATTTTGGGCTGGGCCTCCGGTTAATAGGTTAGTCTAAAAAATAATATAAAAGTGAATAATACATCCCAATAATGTCCAAAACATAAGATAATATGGCATGGAGCAATCAAAAATTATAGATACGTTGGAGACGTATCAATGATCCATGTATGAGAACAAAGTGTGGACTTTGGTGGACTTGCCCGATGATTGGCAATCCATTGAGAATAAATGGATCTTCAATAAGAAGACTGGCGTTGACAGTAATGCCACTATCTACAAAGCTCGACTTGTGCAAAAGGTTTTCGACAAGTTCAAGGGGTTGACTACGATGAGACCTTCTCACCCGTAGCGATGCTTAAGTTTGTCCGAATCATGTTAGCAATTGCCGCATTTTATGATTATGAAATCTGGCAAATGGACGTCAAAACTACATTCCTTAATGGATATCTTAAAGAAGAGTTGTATATGATGAAACCAGAAGGTTTTGTCGATCCTAAAGGTGCTGACAAAGTGTGCAAGCTCCAGCGATCCATCTATGGACTGGTGCAAGCATCTCGGAGTTGGAATATACGCTTTGATGAGGTGATCAAAGCATATGGTTTTATACAAACTTACGATGAAGCCTGTATTTACAAGAAAGTGAGTGGGAGCTCTGTAGCATTTCTGATATTATATGTGGATGACATATTATGATTGGAAATGATATAGAAGTTCTGGATAGCATAAAAAGGATACTTGAATCAGAATTTTACAATGAAAGACCTCGGTGAAGCTACTTGCATATTGATCATCAAGATCTATAGGGATAGATCAAGACGCTTAATAGAACTTTCACAAAACATATACCTTGATAAGATTTGAAGAAGTTCAAAATGGTTTAGTCCAAGAACGGGTTCTTGCCTGTATTATAAGGTGTGAAGTTGAGTAAGACTCAAAGCCCGACCACGACAGAAGATAGAGAGAGAATGAAAGTCATTCCTTATGCCTCAGCCATAGGTTCTATACGATATGCCATGCAATGTATCTGATACGTCTCCAACGTATCTATAATTTTTATTGTTCCATGCTGTTATATTATCATTATTGGATGTTTTACAATCATTTTATAGTAATTTTATCATTTTTTGGTACTAACCTATTGACATAGTGCCAAGTGCCAGTTGCTGTTTTCTGCATGTTTTTTACATCGCAGGAAATCAATATCAAGCGGAGTCCAAACGCAGCGAAATTTTTTGTGGATTTTTTGGACCAGAAGACATCCAGTGGGCCAAAGAAGTACCAAAGAGGGAGCCCGAGGTGAGCACAAGACACCAGGGCGTGCCTAGAGGCCCAAGCATGCCCTGGTGGGTTGTGCTCACCTCGGTGGCCTCCCGAACCGCCTCTTTGCTCTATAAATACCCCAATATTCCAAAAACCCTAGGGGAGTCGACGAAAATCAATTCCAATCGGCGCAAGTTCCAGAACCACCAGATTCAATCTAGACACCATCACGGAGGGATTCATCATGTCCATTGGTGCCTCTCCGATGATGCATGAGTAGTTCTTTGTAGACCTATGGGTCCGTAGTTAGTAGCTAGATGGCTTCCTCTCTCTCGTTTGATTCTTAATACAATGGTCTCTTGGAGATCCATATGATGTAACTCTTTTTGCGGTGTGTTTGTTGGGATCCGATGACCTTTGAGTTTATGATCATATCTATCTTTTTATCCATGAAAGTTATTTGAGTCTTCTTTGATCTATTATATGCATGATTTCTTATAGCCACGTATTTCTTATCCAATATTTGGGTTTTGTTTGGCCGACTTGATCTATTTATCTTGCAATGGGAAGAGGTGCTTCGTGATGGGTCCGATCTTACGGTGCTTGACCCCAGTGATAGAAGAGGACTGACACGTATGTGTCGTTGCTATTAAGGATAACAAGATGGGGTCTATTTCTACATAAATAGATCTTTTCTACATCATGTCATCATTCTTATTGCATTACTCTATTTTCCCATGAACTTAATACCCTAGATGCATGCTGGATAGTTGTCGATGTGTGGAGTAATAGTAGTAGATACAGGGAGGAGTCAGTCTAATAATCTTGGATGTGATGCCTATACAATGATCATTGCCTCTATATCGTCATGATTATTTGAAGTTTTATCAATTGCCTAACAGTAATCCGTTTACCCATGGTTTTCTATTTTTCTCGAGAGAAGCCACTAGTGAAACCTACGGCCCCCGGGTCTCTTCTTTATTGTATTTGCCTTTGCGATCTATTTCTATTTGCTTTTATTTTTATATCCATTAAACCAAAAATAGAAAAATACCTTGTTGTACTTTATTTTATTTGGCGATCTATCTATCAATTTATTACAACTTTCTCACGTCCACTTGCCAATTTTTGGCGTCATTGCCCGAATGGGATTGACAACCCCTTTAATACATCGGGTTGCGAGTATTTGTTATTTGTGTGCAGGTGCCGTTCACGTAGTGTTGCATGGTTCTCCTACTGGTTCGATAACCTTGGTCTCATCACTAAGGGAAATACCTACCGTTGTTGTGCTACATCATCCCTTCCTCTTTGGGGAAATACCGATGTAGTTCAAGCAAACATCAAAAGGAATTTCTGGCACTCTTGCCAGGGGGCATCATCAACATGTACTAGGTTCCTAATCACAAATAGCATCTCCTTGAAATTTATATTATTTTCCATTTGCCTCTCATTTTCCTCTCCCCCACTTCACAAAAATTTGCCATTTTATTCGCCCTCTTTTTTTTCGTTCGCCGTTTTCTCGTCAGATCTATCTTCTTGTTTGCAATCATGAGTGATTTCGGTATGGCAGAAACAGATGATGGCCTAAATCATAAAATTGGACAATTTGGCAATCTGGATGCTAAAACTTTTGTTTTGGAGCAAGGGAATGTTATAGGTAAAGAATGTATCCAAGAATTTTTCAAATATATCCAAGAATTTTTCAATTGCGTTGGAAATTTAAGTCTTGATGATGTTCCTATACTTAAGAGGACTAAATCTTGTGTGGAAGCTATTTCAGCACTAGTTCTGAAACTTGAAAATAAATTTATCTGTACTCATCCTACCTTGCAAAGATTGTTTTTTGAGCTTCCCGTTATAAAGAATCCCAACGCTAAAAATTTGGCCACTCTTGTTCTTATGAATGAGTTTGACTATATAATACGGGAAGCTAGGGAAATCTTTGATTTTTATGGTATGAATGGTGAAAAACCAGTGATAGATGAAATTCTTTATAATAGTGATTATGCATTAAGGAATTTACTTGGGGATAATCAAATTTTTTATGACAATATTAAAAAGGAAGTCCCTGTTCTAGATATAATCCAACAAGTTTTTAACGATGTTAATCAACATTATTCTTGGATTGTTGCCGGAAATCAAAGAGGTTATGATGATAAGCAACTTGATAGTGCTAAGGTTTACATGGATAATATATTTTATGTTGTCTTTGCAAAACCTCTTGACAAGAACGCCTCTAAGAAAATCAAGGAGAAAGACGACAATGCTTAGATCCTTGCTTTATGCCTAGCTAGGGGCGTAAAATGATAGCGCTTGTTGGGAGGCAACCCAATAAACAAAATTTACTTTTGTATTTTGCTTTCTGATCTTGAGTGTTTGCACAATTATGCTACTGTTATGATTTTGTTTTTTGTGTGCTTAAATTAGTGTTTGTGCCAAGTAAAGTCTTTAGGATCTTATTAGGTGATAGTTGATTTGATCTTGTTGAAAAACAGAAACTTTTGTGCTACCGAAAATAATTCTCATTTTTAGCAGGAGCGTGATAAAATACCAATTATTTTTGAAGAAGATAAATATACAAATTTCTCACGTGCTCCTAATTTTTCAGAACTTTTGGAGTTACAGAAGTATTTGAAATATCCAGATTACTACAGACTATTCTGTTTTTGTCAGATTCTATTTTTTTGCGTTGTGTGCTTGTTTTGATGATTCTATGGTTTTCTTTGAAGAGTTTTTGCCATATAAAAGTTGGAATACAATAGATATAATGCAAGAATAAAATATGAAAGGGGTGCAACAGTAATTATCATAGTGATTTGTTTTCTTATACTAACGGATCTCACGAAGGTTTTGTTGAGCTTTGTGTGATTGGAGTTTTCAAGTTTTGGGTGATGTTACGATGGATGAAGAAATAAGGAGTAAGAAGAGCCTAGGCTTGGGGATTTCCATGGCATCCCAAGCTATAATCCGAAGATAAGAAATCAACTAAGCTTGGGGATGCCCGAGTGTTATCCTCTCTTTCTTCTAACGACCATCGTTATTTTACTCGAAGCTATATTTTTTCGTCACATACTATGAGTTTTGCTTGGAGCGTCTTCTATGATATGAGTCTTTGCTGTTTTGCCTTTTGTTTTAAGTCTTGAATCCTCGCTGGACACACCTATTTGAGAGAGCCAAAATTATGCCATGACTTGTTAGAATTGCTCTCTATGCTTCACTTAAATCTTTATGAGCTACGAAATTGCTCTAGTGCTTCACTTATACCTTTTTGAGCACGGTGTGCTTTAGAACTTTTGAAGAAATTCTCTCATGCTTCACTTAGATTTTTTTGAGAGTTAGTATTTTTTAAGAAATTCTCTCTTTCTTCACTTAAATTAATTTGAGAGAAAGAAAATATTATGCTCATGATCTTCACTTATATTTGTTTGAGCTTTTCGAAAGCAACACATGAAAATTAGTTCCAACGTGATAGATATCCAAGGAGGATATAATAAAAATTTCATGAAGATCATTGGAAAAAACAAACTTGATTCCTTGTAATAGTTTTGAGATATGATGATGTGATATGTGAGTCATGCTGATGAGTAATTATGCTTTAGTAAGAATATTGGTGTTAAGGTTTGTGATTCCCTATGCAAGCATGAAAGTCAATAGTTATGCAATGAAATTAGATCCTACTTGTGGTGCATTATTCGGTGTTAATTATGCTTAATGCTCGCTTATGAGATTTTTCATTTCTTGGTTGGTCGCTTCTCAATCTTTTGCTAGCCTTCATTTTGCACTAAGTATGATCACTACTTATGCATACAAAATCCTTTAAACCAGTTTTGCCACATGAATCCACCATACCTACCTATACGAGATATTTTCGTGCCGTTCTAAGCAAATTTGTATGTGCCATCTCTAATTTTCAGAATAATTTCTCTTTTGTGTGCTCGTACCTGATGAGGACATCAATACCATTGTTACACCCACAGCCCCTGCTGTTATACATACGGGACCAATTACTAGAGCTCACGCACGCCAATTGAATTACCAGGTACTTTCATTTCTTGGCAACGATTCTAATGTTCATGAGAATATGATGCTGCCTAATTGAATACATTTGTTTTGCTTACAAATGAAGGGCCTAGCTTGGACAAGAAAGATGAACCTTGGAGCAAGTTCAAGCATGGAGATGATGGCATGCGCAAGGGGAACAAGAACGGAGTTACAAGTGATGATTCTAGGACTTTGAAGCCACCATAGTGAGTGCATGAAGCCTTGGATGAAATAAGATGCCACTTCATAAATTTCGTCCAGAGGCTATTCTAGGTGCCGCGTCACCTTATTTTTGGTCCAGACCCATGTAATTTCGAAATACTTGATTATATGTTGTTTTTAGAGTTTGTATGTGTGGGGAAACAACAGTTACGGCTGGTTTCGGACCCCTCCTCCAAAGGCCACGAAATTCCCCCCTCTTTCCTCCATATATACATCCCTTAGGGCATCGTTTAGACTTTGGGTTTTCTTTAGATTAAAAGTTCGCCATAGCTGCAACTTCGTGTACTTCGTTTGTGTTCAACGACCATACCAAGGCGTCACAGAACCCCACCTTGATCAATAAAGCTTTCATCTTATATTCACAATATCCAGATTGCAATCTTAGTTTCTTTCTTGTTCTTCATTTTCTTGTAGGAAATAGACCTTCGTGGTCAGGTTGATCGTGCTCCGGCGTGGTCAATAACCTCTCGGAGTTGGTTTAGTGATTGCTAAGGCGCGACGTCTTCGCATGTTCGTAGTTCGATCGTGAAAGTCTACTCCTCTGAAATGATAATCATCATCTCATCGAAAGACAGGACACCTTTGCCTCTATCAAGTGGTATCAGATTTCCAGGTTGCTTGGTGAGATTTTATAGTTTTTCATAGTGTAGATCGAGTATGTTCTTCATACATACAGTCCACGAAAAAGCCAAAAAAAATTAGGGTTAGTTCATCATATCCGAACCAATCTGAGCCTTTGCATAATCTTTTTAGGGTTTTGCTTTGTTGAATTTGTGGTTGCATCTCGTGTCTAGTTGCTGGTGTTAGTGTCTAGTTTCCCTTAGAGTTTTGAGTTCTGTTCACACGTTGTCGCGCCGCCGCCGCACCATCGTCATCGCTCCTGCCATATACCACCACCAACAACATATTCCTTACCGCTGCCATATACATCCGCCTGTCCACCACCAATCTGAGTCCACATATACATCCGCCTATCCACCACCAATCCGAGTCCACATATACATCTGCCTGTCCACCACCAATCTGAGTCCACATATACATCCGCTTGTCCACCACCAATCCGAGTCCACATATACATCCGCCTGTCGACCACCAATCCGAGTTCTTTTTCATATTAGGTTTTCTTTCGAGATCCATCTATTTTCTGTTTCATGTTTCCTTGCCTAAGTAGGTTTCGAAAAAAAGAGTCTGGAGACCCCCGGGCAGTTTTTAGGCCAAAAATTTGGCAGGCGGAAATATTTTTTTCCTATCTTGTTTTTAGGCTTTTTCGAGTCTTTTGAGACACTCGCCATCATAGTGATTTTTTGTCGCACTTTTTCATCGTCACTGCCCTGATTTCTGAAAAAAAATTAGTCAAAAAAATTTCATGCCTATCTTGTCAATTTGACATGGGAAGAGTTTTAAGACACTTGCCATTATAGTGATTTGTCGCAAAAAAAAGTGGAGCACAAAAAAATAGCGATTTTTTCCAGAGTGGGCTTTTCCCTTGTTTATGTGCCGCGCCTTGATTTTGTTAGTGTTCTAGGCTCGCGTCTCTAGTACTATCTAGCCTAGGACCAGCATAGTACCGTCGTTTAGCGTTTATTCAACTTTGCATCTCTGAATTGATTATTGCTGACCCTTTTTGCTACCATATTATAAGCCTTCCCAGCTCCACATATATCTACGTCGTGCGTTTGACTCTCCCTGGTAATCGCTCTATCCAAGTTTCAAGAGTTTTGACTACAATAGTTGCCAATCACGACATGCAGCTTGGTAAGAACTGGTAAGAATTTGAGATTTGCTTGACGGATTTGTGACACACTGCCACTTTCTAGCAGTCTGTAGGATCATATTCTTGTGTGTTTCTATTTCTACTAACCATGCACTACTAGGGAAAATCTTATACACAGGATCATACCAGCAGCGAGTTTTAAAATAAGGCGCTCCTGCAATGTAGCAGTAGCTCGCTCCGACAGTACTCGCTGCTGAAATAGACATAGCAGCAGCGCGCCTCCTCTAAGTCGTGCTACTGCTATAATTCCCACGACCCCACCGCGAAGCTAGTTCTAGCAGCAACGCTTTTATTCAGACCGCGCTACTACTAGGTAGTTTAGCAGCAGCGCCTTTGCCTTTAGAGCGCTACTGCTAAAACTAGCTATCTCCAACCCAGCCCCCATGCTCTCCTCTATCCAATCCACACTCACACTCACACTCACTCCCCCTCAACCCCCCCCCCCCCCCCCCCCCCCCCCCCCCCCCCCCCCCCCCCCCCCCCCCCCCCCCCCCCCCCCCCCCCCCCCCCCCCCCCCCCCCCCCCCCCCCCCCCGCCGCCAGCCGCCGTCGCCTACCCGTCTTCCCTCTGTGCCACCGCCAACTCCTCCTCGCTGGACTCGGTACCGCCCTCCTCCACCGTCCTCCCTCGACTCACCACCGGCCGGCCTCTCCTCGCTCCGGCTTCCTCCTTCGTCCTACTCTCTTCTCCCTCCTCGAGTCGCCCCTCCTTCTCCCTCCTCCCTGCTACATTTTGATTTAGTAGGCTAGTTCATATGCGAAATTTTGATTTAGTTGATTTAGTAGGCTTGTTGATTTAGTTGATTTAGAACATTTTGATTTAGTTGATTTAGTAGGCTAGTTGATTCAGTAGATTTAGTAGGCTAGTTGATTTAGTTGATTTAGAACATTTTGATTTAGTTGATTTAGTATGCTAGTGGATTTAGTAGGCTAGTTGATTTAGTATGCACCATTTTATTGTTATTTTTCTGTACATGGATAGGTAGATGCTTTTGTTTTTTTGTAATAAGTTATTTTTTGGCAAAATGTAGGTTCCAATTTAGTTACATTTGCCACTTGTTTTTTTAATCAATTATCTTAGGCAATAGGGGCCAAAATAGATGAAGTGTCTTGGTAGGTGGTACCCTTATTTGGTACCCTTATAATTTTCCATAAAATTGCTTCTCGCGGAAGAACCAAAAATATCACATGCTACTGTTTTTCTTTCCTGTGAAATGGATCGTTAATCATTTTCTCATATTGCTTTAGGAAAATGGCGCCGCCACCACCACCACTATGTCGACTGTGCAAGTCAAGGTGCGCCAGCAGCCATGCAACTGGCAAGCTGTTCGGCATCTACTTCCAACCGAGTTTTCGTCATGCGGCGGTAAGAAATTAGATGAAATGTAACAACTATTTTATTTTTAGTGTTGGCATTACTTCATTGTGTCATTTTGCTTTTTTACACAGATCGTCCCATGCAATGTAAGGTTGAAATTCAACAAGCTGACAGGAGACACTGTGACATTTGAGGCTCCTGGGGGCCGTACACTATGGAGGTGGAGAAAGGACGCAATATGTCACAGATTGGAGGAGATGGATGGGCCCGTTTCCTCGCCCACATGTGTCTTACTGGTGGTGAGTTGATCAGCTTCTCCTTCAGAGCAGAAAGACCCAAGCTGGCTGTCATTTATCTCAACCTGGTGGAAGATGATGAAGATGACAAAGATGATGAAGATGACGAAGATGATGAAGATAATGAGGACCCACTCGATGAAGATGATGAGAACCCACTTCATGAAGCCATTGTAGCTCAAAGAATGAGGCTGAGCGAGGAGGAGGTGTGCAACCTATGGGACATAATTCCACCACGTGATGACTTTGTCGGGGTGCCATTCGTGACCCGCCTGACAAGTACCATGGTTAATCGGCATGAAATGGTATGTTATACTGACTGTAGTAATTTGATGATATATATATGCTTTATTGTTATACTTACAAATGCAAATTATCCGATGATATGCTTAGTGAATCCGATGATATGCTTAGTGTAGAGTCCAATGATATGCTTTGTGGAATCTAGTTGATGATATGCTTTAGTGTAGAGTCTGATCACATGCTTATTAGTGTAGAATCCAAGGAACTATTAATAGTGTAGATAATCCATATATACTTATTAGTAGAATTCATGATTAATTAGTACAAATGCCTAGTACTGTGTCTTTTGATAGTGTAGAAATCTAGACTTAATAGCAATATATTTGCAAGAGTATGTGCGAAGCTATTTATTAATTGATATGCTTTTCTTATTCAGAAATTGCCAAAGAACCTATATGTGAGTTGTGGCATCGAGCCTGATGAAGAAGGCTCATCTGGACTACGCCTTACCGCAAGGGGCTCCGTCACCACCTGTACTTACCGCATGGACACAGACGGTCGCACACACTTAAACTCGGTTGGGTGGAAGAGATTCCTCGTTGGCAAGAATCTTTGTGTTGGACAGGCCATCCTAATTACTATCAGGAACACCCATCGCCCAGGCTTGAGGATGATGATCGTCGTCGATATCATCTAGAACTATATATATGTGTGTGGCTATATCATCTAGAACTACATATGATGATCGTCATCGATATCATCTAGAACTACATATGATGATCGTCGTCGATATCACCTAGTACTGCTTGAGGATGCATGTTGAGTATATATGAAATTGTTATCTAGTACTCACTCGGTTCCAAACTCGTCGTGGTTTTAGTTCAAATTTAAACTAAAACCACGATGAGTAATTTGGAACCGAGGGAATACTACCTAGTACCTATAATGCTTTATGGCTTTATGAAATTGATATCTAGTAGTACCTAGTATCTCGAAATTGCAGTTTATTGAAGCTGAAACGGGGTGGTAATGGTGAAAGATATAGCAGTAGTGCGCGGCTAGGAAATCGCTGTAGCTAACTAATAGTAGCGTGTTCCAGAAAAGCGCTGCTAATATAGTCAATAGTAGTAGCGCAGGTACAAACAATGCTACTACTAAGAGTTAGCTGTAGCGCCTTATTGGTAGCGCGGCCGCCCACGCTGCTGATAGCCTCAAAACACGTGCTACTGCTAGGGTTTTCCCTAGTAGTGATGGCAGGACCACATGCCGACGAGATTGACTGGGAGAACATGACGAAGAAGGTGCTTCATGATAAATTTCAGCAAATGTTGAGTCAACAGGTGGAAGACGTCATGGCCACCTTCGGAAAGGCACTGGAGAGAGCTACCTCTTGAGCACTACGTTGGTTTTCCCTTGAAGAGGAAAGGGTGGTGCAGTAGAGCAACGTAAGTATTTCCCTCTGTTTTTGAGAACCAAGGTATCAATCCAGTAGGAGACCACGCGTGAGTCACCTCGTACGTACACACACAAATAAGAACCTCGCAACCAACGCGATAAAAGGGGTTGTCAATCCCTTCACGGCCACTTGCAAGAGTGAGATCTGATAGAGATGATAATAATATGATAAACATATTTGGTATTTTTATGATATAGATTGAAAGTAAATAAAGAAAAATAAACGGCGCCAAAAATAGCTTATTGACGGGAGATCAATATGATGGAAAATAGACCCGGGGGCCATTGGTTTCACTACTGGCTTCTCTCAAGATAGCATAAGTCTTATGGTGGATGAACAAATTACTGTCGAGCAATTGATAGAAAGCGAATAATTATGAGAATATCTAGGCATGATCATGTATATAGGCATCACGTCCGTGACAAGTAGACCGACTCCTGCCTGCATCTACTACTATTACTACACACGTCGACCGCTATCCAACATGCATCTAGAGTATTAAGTTCATAAGAACAGAGTAACGCCTTAAGCAAGATGACATGATGTAGAGGGGTAAACTCATGCAATATGATATAAACCCCATCTTTTTATCCTCGATGGCAATCATACAATATGTGTCGTTTCCCTTTCTGTCACTGGGATCGAGCACCGCAAGATTGAACCCAAAGCTAAGAACTTATCCCATTGAAAGGAAGATCAATCTAGTAGGCCAAACCAAACTGATAATTCGAAGAGACTTGCAAAGATAAACCAATCATAAAATAATTCAGAGAATATTCAAATATTGTTCATAGATAGACTTGATCATAAACCCACAATTCATCGGATCTCGACAAACACATCGCAAAAGAAGATTACATCGAATAGATCTCCAAGAGAATCGAGGAGAACTTTGTATTGAGATCCAAAGAGAGAGAAGAAGCCATCTAGCTACTACCTATGGACCCGAAGGTCTGAAGTAAACTACTCAGACATCATCGGAGGGGCCATGGAGTTGATGTAGAGGCCCTCCATGATCAATGCCCCCTCCGGCGGAGCTTCGGAAAAGGCCCCAAGATGGGATCTCTTGGGTACAGATGGTTTCTGCGGTGGAATTAGGTTTTCGTGGTGCTCCTGGATGTTTGGGGGTACGTGGATCTATATAGGAGGAAGAAGTACGTCGGTAGAGCAACGAGGGGCCGACGAGGGTGGAGGGCGCGCCTCCCTGCCTCGTGGCTGCCTCATTGATTGCATGACGTCCACTTCAAGTCTCCTGGATCATGTTTGTTCCAAAAATAACGCTCCCGAAGGTTTCATTCCATTTGGACTCCGTTTGATATTCCTTTTCGGTGAAACTCTAAAATAGGCAAAAAAACAGCAATTTGGGCTGGGCCTCCGGTTAATAGGTTAGTCCTAAAAATAGTATAAAAGTGTAAAAATAAGCCCATTAACATCCAAAATGGATAATATAATAGCATGGAGCAATCAAAAATTATAGATACATTGGAGACGTATCAGCATCCCCAAGCTTAATTCCTGCTCGTCCTCGAGTAGATAAATGATAAAAATAGAATTTTTGATGTGGAATGCTTCCTAACATATTTCTCAACGTAATTTTTCTTTATTGTGGCATGAATGTTCAGATCCAAAAGATTCAAGATAAAAGTTTAATATTGACACAGAAATAGTAATACTTCAAGCATACTAACTAAGCAATCATGTCTTCTCAAAATAACATGGCCAAAGAAAGTTATCCCTACAAAATCATATAGTCTGGCTATGCTCTATCTTCGTCACACAAAGTATTAAATCATGCACAACCCCGATGACAAGCCAAGCAATTGTTTCATACTTTTGATGTTCTCAAACCTTTTCAATCTTCATGCAATATATGAGCGTGAGCCATGGATATAGCACTATGGTGGAATAGAATGGTGGTTATGGAGAAGAAAAAAAAGAAGAAGATAGTCTCACATCAACTAGGCGTATCGACTGGCTATGGAGATGCCCATCAATAGATATCAATGTGGGTGAGTAGGGATTGCCATGCAACGGATGCACTAGAGCTACAAGTGTATGAAAGCTCCACAAAAGAAACTTAGTGGGTGTGTGTCGGTGTCAAAACCGGCGGATCTCGGGTAGGGGATCCCGAACTATGCGTCTAAGGCGGATGGTAATAGGAGGCAGGGGACACGATGTTTTACCTAGGTTCGGGACCTCTTGATGGAGGTAAAACCCTACGTCATGCTTGATTATTCTTGATAATATGAGTAGTACAAGAGTTGATCTACCACGAGATCAGAGAGGCTAAACCCTAGAAGCTAGCCTATGGTATGATTGTATGTTGTCCTATGGACTAAAACCCTCCGGTTTATAGACACCGGAGGGGGCTAGGGTTACACAAGGTCGGTTACAAAGGAGGATATATACATATCCGTATTGCCTAGCTTGCCTTCCACGCCAAGTAGAGTCCCATCCGGACACGGGACGAAGTCTTCAATCTTGTATCTTCATAGTCCTACAGTCCAGCCAAAGGATATAGTCTGGCTGTCCGGCGACCCCCTAATCCAGGACTCCCTTAGTAGCCCACGAACCAGGCTTCAATGACGTCAAGTCCGACACACAGTATTGTCTTCGGCATTGCAAGGCGGGTTCTTCTCCAAATTTCGAATGTTTTTTTAAGCAGTGTCCGGCCCCATAAATGTTGGACTTCCTTGGCTTCTACGCCCAATAAGGGCTATCTTCCACATGTTGAATGAATACGAGGAGCCGGGGCGTTTTTACATTCGCCCCCTAGCCAGATAAATAAATTGTCTATTAAAGGGATGGGGATTCTTAGATCCAATCCATATCATCCTCCCCCAGCGAGAATCCATCAGAGCATGCTTCGAAAAAATCCACTCCAGCATGGCCGACAACCGCAGCTCCTCCTCCCGCCCCCGTAGCCCTAAGCCCGGTGATTTGGGAGAGGTGTTCTGTCCCACACAGTTGATTAGTCGAACTGCAGACTAAGGGATTTCTCCCTCCAGCGTATATGGTTCCCGTCCGAGCCGGGCTCACCACCTACAATGGCGGGGAGCAAGCGGAGAGCTTCCCCAGTCCCTCTACGGGGGAGCCGGTATGCCTTGTTCCTTACTTATTAAGGGGACTCGGATTTCCAATTCATCCGTTCCTCCGTGGGCCCCTGGAGTTTTACGGTCTCCAATTGCATAATTTCACCCCTACTTCCATATTACACATCGCCGGCTATGTTTCCCATTGCGAGTTATTCCTGGGCTGTGAGGCTCATTTCGAGTTGTGGAAAAGTTTATTTTGCATCGTCCACCGCACACAGCAGGGGTCACTTTATCAAGTGGGTAGAGCCGAAATATGGTGCATCGCCGAAACCGTATACCTGTCCGGTACTCCGAAGAAGACGTTCGAAGACTGGCCTTCGGAATGGTTCTATATGGAGGACGTCCCCCTTCCAGACCCTGTTCGGCAGGGTCTTCCTGAGTTCAACAATGCTCCTCTAAAGAAACGCCGAAGTTGGCGCCCATGGAGCCCCCAGGAGGAAGACAACAGAGAAGTCCTTTACCTGATGAACCGGATTAAAGCGCTGGCTCAATCAGGATTGACAGTAATCGAGGTTATGTCAATATGCATAATGCAGGGAGTGCAGCCACTTCAATATCGAGGGCACCCCCTGTGGTGTTTTAACGGGGAAGATGATGCCACCCGTTGCGGGCGTAAGGGTCCGGACAACGCTGCTGCTTTAGCAAAAATTCTGTCTGAGTTGTTCAAGGGAGAGGAGGAGGATTTCATCCGCATCAAGCCACGGGATGGATTCTCCATGTACAACTCTCCAAGCTGGGTGAGTTATATCTCCTTACTCTCATTCTTCCCGCATTCTTTGTCATAGGCACTCACCTTGCTATTTTGCGGCAGGAACTGCGAAAAGCCATAAGGGAGGTCAACAGCCCATCTCCACAACCAGAGGACCCTGATAGAGCCCTCGGTCCCGGACTCGAAGAAGATCCGGACATAATCGTGGAGCTGATAGACCGGCAGTTCTATCAATTAAGTTGTGATGGTGCCATGGTGGCCATTACGGCCAACTATCCCGAACTGCTCCCTGCATCGCACGTAAGAAAAACCAAAATCCCAACTCCAGAAACTAGGATCCGCTTTTGGATACTTCACCTAGCATATACATATGGTATTTTACAGGGAAGGCATTTGGGACGCCATGCCGAACCCGCAGCAACTCGCTAACAAGAGGCACCGAGGCCGGGTAGGCCAAAAAGGAAGGCGGTCAGGACGGAGACGCCAGCGCAGAGGTATGACAAAAAAACCCCGCTTCGTGGTTGTCGTCTTTCTCAAAATGTAATGACGTCCATGTTTCTTTAACATAAAAGACACTCGCCGGAATGTGTCCGGTGAGGCTGCCGATCATGCTTCCACCAGTCGGGCTCCAGGGCCGGACATAGAGGCGAAAGCCGACATGGGGCGGACGCCGGATACTCCTCCTATAGAGGATGCGGATAGGCTGTCCGCTACAAATTCAGAAGTGGAGAGCGCCATGAATCATAGGCGTCGCCGGGCCGTACTCCGTGACGCTTGCTTCTCACCGGAGGCATTTGATGCCTTCAATTCTGGAGATGCATACCTCTGTGCTACTCAGAATGGTCTAGCCAGAGCCACGGACCAGTATGTAAGGGATGTACGGGTAAGCAAATCTGACGATTATATGTATCAGTAGCCCCTGATACTTGAAACAGTTATCAGAACTGATTTAAGGATCATCTATTGTGCAGGTTCTTACAGAGAAGAATACTCGACTGTCACAGGAGCTAGAGGAATGCAAGACCCAACTTCAGGCCGCCGTTGCCGCATTGAAGGAACCTAAAAAGTCCCTAGCTGGTAACATTTGTTTCAAAGAAAATGGGTACCATATAGCCTGCGACATGGCTCCAGATCTAACAATAGATGTTGCAGATAAATCCAGAGAGAATCCGGAGGACCAGCATGTCGTATGACAGCTAAAGGCTGGCGAATGCATGCTGACTGAGGTCAGGCGGG
Source organism: Triticum urartu (assembly GCF_003073215.2). Classification (NCBI taxonomy): domain Eukaryota; kingdom Viridiplantae; phylum Streptophyta; class Magnoliopsida; order Poales; family Poaceae; genus Triticum; species Triticum urartu. The sequence goes on from NC_053026.1 coordinate 238,113,205, forward strand.
AGAAAAACAATCTCCAAGATGCCAATACAAAGCTGAGCGTGGAACTGAAAGATGTTCGAGCCTAGCTTGCGGACTCCGAGAAGGAGAATAAGCGGCTTCGACGCGGCATTTTCAGTAAGTGCTTGAATGAGCCCTTAAAAGGGGGCGGCGGAGAAGCCGACTAACAGAGTTATGTCTGCAGGTATGCTGACGGGTCGTCCCGCGGAGGAGATGCCCGGGTCTGCGTGTGATCTTCTACCCGAGCTTTCGCACAAACAAGTTCGGTAGGTGCTGCAAGGTATTGCCCAGGCCTTGTGGCCATCCATCTCCCTGCCAGAAGGCAATGGAGAGCTTGCGGAGAAGCTCAAGGGAGCACGGCGGCGCTTCCGATTACGGAAGATATTGGCCTGCCGTCAAGGTGCCAGGGAAGCCTGGGCCATGGTGAAGACGCGGTATACCAAGGCTGACCCAAACCACATGGCCAAGGTCGGACCTGTGGGGCCCGATGGGAAAGAGATCCCCGTTAGCTTAGTGTATGGGCAAGTAGAATTAGCCGCAAAGTATTCCCAACAGGATTGTAGGCTAGAAAGCCTGTTGGATGGTATAGAAGAGGAATTTAGTCAGTCTACATGACTATGTAATTAAAGTGACATGTATAATGCCTTCTAGCCGGATTGTAAATCATTTGTCATGGCGGACCTTTTCGCTTCAACCTCGGGACCCGATAGTCCGGAGTGTATCCGAATACCCACACAGTTATATAAGAACCGGGGTATGCGTGGAGACCAGGCATAGGGGTCATTAGTGATTGAATAGACAAGTGCCCAACTAGTTATGTTATATTACATGGGTAGTAAGAAACATCTTCCAGGGAGAATAGTTCCGTTAAGGGTTCCTTTACCTGGGTACGCATGCCCTAAAGTGCATGTCCAGACTGCGAGAGGAAACGCAGGCAAAAACATCTGGGGGCATATATGGAAAATAAAAATCATCTTTTGTTTACTGACCGAATATTCCCTTAAGAATGCTAGCTTTCGGCTTCACCCAGTCTGAGGTACACATCCGGCTGACCCGGCAGTAACAATCGCAGAGGTGCTCCCCTTATGCCCTAGCCGAATTAACGAGAACGTAGGGCATAAATACAAGAGCCAGGCAACCCAGCTTGGCCAAAACTTAAGTCATATCGATGCATATAATGGCGAAGAAAAGGTATATGCGGAAGAATAACACATGTGCAGGGCATGAAGCCCAGATAAATAATTAAGCTTCTATGTAAGAAGCCCCCATGTATAATGAGCGCGGTTAGTGCGTCTATAGTGTGCAAGCGAGGCACAAGTTGGCCCTTGAAGGCCTGGAGAAAGAATAAAAGAAAGAAAGAGAAAAAAGGACATATAATGTATATGCAAAAAATGGATAGAGGAAAGAGATGAACATGGAATCCGGCGCTAGGCGTAGAATCTTCGAAGTCTGGCTGCGTTCCATGGGTTCGGCTCAAGTCGATTATTCGATGCATCCCGCAGACGGTACGCTCCCCGGTCAGAACTTGGTCAATAATGAAGGGACCTTCCCATTTGGGCTCGAGCTTGGTCTTTTTCTTCTCCAGCAGGCGTAGAACTAACTCGCCAACGTTATGAGTTTTGGCCTGTACTTCTCTGCTTTGGTATCTGCGAGCCTGTTGCTGATAGAATGCGGAACGGGCTTTTGCCACGTTGTGCTCCTCCTCCAGGATGTCCAGACTGTCCTGCTGATCGAGCTTGGCTTCTATTTCTTTGTACATGCACACTCGAGGTGTGTCATGAATTATGTCGCAGGGCAAAACTGCCTCTGTGTCGTACACCATAAAGAAGGGTGTATATCCGATAGTACGATTTGGCATGGTCCGCAGCCCCCAGAGTACGAAGTCGAGCTCCTCTACCCAGTGTGTGTTAGACTCCTTTAAGGACCGCACTAGTCTGGGTTTGATGCCGCTCATGATAGGACCATTTGCTCACTGAACTTGGCCATTGGTTTGTGGGTGATAGACAGAAGCATAATCGAGCTTGATGCCCATGTTGCTGCACCAGAGTTTTACCTCGTCGACCGTGAAGTTCGTGCCATTGTCAGTGATGATGCTGTGGGGGACGCCATAGCAGTGTACAACCTCAGATATGAAGTCTATCATCGGTCCGGATTTGGCCGTTTTAATAGGTTTGGATTCTATCCATTTGGTGAATTTATCCACCATGACCAGTAAGTATTTTTTTCTGATGGTTTCCCCCTTTAAGAGGTCCAACCATGTCAAGCCCCCAGACCGCGAAGGGCCAGGTAATGGGGATTGTTTGGAGGGCGGTGGGTGGCATGTGGCTTTGGTTTGCAAAAAGCTGGCAACCGGCGCAGCGTTGGACCAAGTCCTGTGCGTCTGCCCGGGCCGTCGGCCAATAAAAACCTGTATGGACGGCCTTGCTTACAAGGGCCCGGGCTGCGGCGTGGTGGCCGCCGAGTCCGGCGTGACTTTCTGCCAGAACCTTCCGCCCTTCCTCTTCGGAGATGCACCTTTGAAGGACTCCGGTAGTGCTTTTTTTATACAACTCTCCCTCGTGGACCCTGTAGGCTTTAGATCGCTGCACTATGCAGCGTGCCTCATTTTGGTCCTCGGGAAGTTCCTGCCTAGTTAGGTAGGCCAGGAATGGTTCTGTCCACAGGGCGATGATGGCCATTATTATGTGGGTTGAAGGTGTTATTTCGGTGGCAGAGCCTCCGATTATGTCAGAGTGTTCGGTATCGGGCATTTTCACTGGGTCCGGACTAATGTGACCGGTGTCCCCTTCCCATACCACGGATGGCTTAAACAACCTCTCCAAAAAGATGTTGGGGGGACCGCATCGCATTTTGCGCCGATGCGGGAGAGGATATACGCGGCCTGATTGTTTTCCCGAGCCACATGGTGAAATTCGAGCCCCTTGAACCGAGATGACATCTTTAGGACGGCGTTTCGATAGGCAGCCATCTTCGGATCCTTGGCATCGAAGTCTCCATTTATTTGGGATATTGCGAGGTTCGAAGCCCCACGCACCTCCAAGCGTTGAATGCCCATGGAAACTGCCATCCGAAGACCATGTAACAGGGCTTCGTATTCAGCTGCATTGTTGGAGTTTATATACAGTATCTACGGTATGTATTGAACTATATCTCCGGTTGGGGACGTCAGGACGACGCCAGCCCCCAGACCAGCCAGCATTTTGGAGCCGTCGAAGTGCATGATCCAATTGGAGTATGCGCCGTACTCTTTAGGGACTTCGGCTTCCGTCCATTCGGCGACAAAGTCGGCCAATACTTGCGATTTAATGGCTCGCCGAGGTTTGTATGTTATGTCAAATGGGAGGAGCTCAATGGCCCATTTAGCAATCCGGCCCGTGGCGTCGCGGTTGTTTATAATATCATTAAGTGGCACTTCCGAGGCTACTGTAATCGAACACTCTCGAAAGTAGTGTCGCAGCTTCCGGGATGCCATGAATACCGCATAGGCTATATTTTGATAATGTGGGTACCGTGATTTTGCATGGAGTGAGGACAGTGGATACATGATATACCGGCTTTTGAAGAGGGAATTTATGTCCGTCCGCTTCTCGTTCGACAACGAGCACTGCGCTTACAACCTGATGGGTTGCCGCAATGTACAACAGCATTGGTTCGCCGATGTTTGGCGCGGCCAGGATTGGGTTGGTTGCCAGTATGGCTTTTATTTCTTCCAATCCGGCTGTGGCAGCGTCCGTCCACTCGAAGTGTTCGGTGCGCCGAAGGAGGCGATAAAGGGGTAATGCCTTTTCTCCTAAGTGGGAGATAAAGCGACTTAGAGCCGCCACACATCCAGTTAATTTCTGGATTTGTTTGAGGTCCATTGGGATAGCCAACTGTGACAGAGCTCGAATTTTGGCCGGATTAGCTTCAATTCCTCTACTGGAGACAATGAAGCCCAGGAGCTTTCCGGCTGGTACGCCGAAAACGCATTTTTCCGGATTGAGCTTGATGTCGTACGTTCGGAGGTTGTCGAATGTGAGCCTCAAGTCGTCTATTAGAGAGTCGACCTGTTTGGTTTTGACGACCACATCATCTACGTATGCCTCTACTGTTTTGCCGATCTGTTTCTCCAGACATGTCTGAATCATGCGCTGATATGTTGCGCCGGCATTTTTGAGCCCAAAAGGCATTGTGTTGAAACAGAAGGGGCCGTATGGTGTGATAAATGCCGTTGTGGCTTGGTCGGACTCCGCCATCTTGATTTGGTGGTAGACGGAGTATGCGTTGAGGAAACACAATGACTCGTGTCCTACGGTAGCATCGATAATTTGACCAATGCGGGGGAGGGGGAAGGGATCCTTTGGGCAGGACTTGTTGAGGTCCTTAAAATCGACACACAGGCGCCAGGATTTGTCCTTCTTTGGTACCATCACCAGGTTTGCTAGCCAGTTTGGGTGTTTTATTTCTCTAATGAATTCGGCCTCCAATAACTTGGCTAGTTCCTCTCCCATAGCTTGTCTCTTAGGTTCAGAGAAACGCCGAAGAGTCTGCTTGACCGGCTTGAATCCCTTTAGAATATTGAGGCTGTGCTCGGCCAGCCTGCGTGGGATTCCTGGCATGTCTGAGGGGTGCCAGGCGAATATGTCCCAACTCTCGCGCAGGAACTCTCGTAATGCGGCGTCAACGGCGGGGTTTAACTGTGACGCCCCCGATTTAACCGTACACTAAACATACACGCAAACGTGTACGATCAAGATCAGGGACTCACGGGAAGATATCACAACACAACTCTACAAATAAAATAAGTCATACAAGCATCATATTACAAGCCAGGGGCCTCGAAGGCTCGAATACAAGAGCTCGATCATAGACGAGTCAGCGGAAGCAACAATATCTGAGTACAGACATAAGTTAAACAAGTTTGCCTTAAGAAGGCTAGCACAAACTGGGATACAGATCGAAAGAGGCATAGGCCTCCTGCCTGGGATCCTCCTAAACTACTCCTGGTCGTCGTCAGCGGGCAGCACGTAGTAGTAGGCACCTCCGTTGTAGTAGGAGTCGTCGTCGAAGGTGGCGTCTGGCTCCTGGGCTCCAACATCTGGTTGCGACAACCAGGAAGAAAGGAAAGGGGGAAAAGGGGGACAAAGCAACCGTGAGTACTCATCCAAAGTACTCGCAAGCAAGGAGCTACACTACATATGCATGGGTATCAAATGGAATAAGGGTATTATATGTGGACTGAACTGCAGAAAGCCGGAATAAGAGGGGGATAGCTAGTCCTTTCGAAGACTACGCTTCTGGTAACCTCCATCTTGCAGCATGTAGAAGAGAGTAGACGGAAGTCCTCCAAATATCATCACATAGCATAATCCTAACCGATGATCCTCCCCTCGTCGCCCTGTGAGAGAGCGACCACCGGTTGTATCTGGCACTTGGAAGGGTGTGTTTTATTAAGTATCCGGTTCTAGTTGTCATAAGGTCAAGGTACAACTCCAAGTCGTCCTGTTACCGAAGATCACGGCTATTCGAATAGATTAACTTCCCTACAGGGGTGCACCACATAACCCAACACGCTCGATCCCATTTGGCCGGACACACTTTCCTGGGTCATGCCCGGCCTCGGAAGATCAACACGTCGCAGCCCTACCTAGGCACAACAGAGAGGCCAGCACGACGGTCTAAACCTAAGCGCACAGGGGTCTGGGCCCATTGCCCATAGCACACCTGCACGTTGCGTACGCGGCTGGAGAGCAGACCTAGCAACCTCCATTACAAAGGAAGTCACGTTACGCGGTCCAACCCAGCGCGCGTCGCTCAGTTGCTGGCGTCACGAAGTGCTTCGGCTGATACCACGACGTCGAGTGCCCATAACTGTCCCCGCATAGATGGTTAGTGCGTATAAGCCAGTGGCCAGACTCAGATCAAATACCAAGATCTCGTTAAATGTGTTAAGTATCCGCGAACGCCGACCAGGGCCAGGCCCACCTCTCTCCTAGGTGGTCTCAACCTGCCCTGTCGCTCCACCTCAAAGTAACCGTCGGGGGCCGTCGGGAACCCAGGCCCACCTCTACCTGGATGGAGCCACCTGCCCCTTCAGCCCCCATCTCCGAACAGTATCATAGGTAATGTAACAGTGTAAAGTATATAGCATATGCCCGTGATCACCTCCCGAAGTGATCACGGCCCAGTAGTATAGCATGGCAGACGGACAAGAATGTAGGGCCACTGATGGAACACTAGCATCCTATACTAAGCAGTAGGATAGCAGGTAATGGTAACAACAGTAGTAGCAAGGACAGGCTATGCATCAGGATAGGAATAACGGAAAGCAGTAACATGCTTCACTACTCTAATGCAAGCAGTATAGAGAAAAGAGTAGGCGATATCTGGTGATCAAAGGGGGGGGGCTTGCCTGGTTGCTCTGGCAAGAGAGAGTGGTCGTCAACACCGTAGTCGTACTGGGTAGCAGCGGCGTCGGTCTCGGTGTCTATTGAGAGAAGAGGGGGGAGAAACAATAAATATTTAAGCAAGTATATGCATAGTGATGCATGACATGTCAAGTAACGGCGTTAGAGGTGCCCTAACGCGGTAGTAGGTGATACCGGTGAAGGGGGATAACATCCGGGAAAGTATCCCCGGTGTTTCGCGTTGGACAGATGAACCGGAGGGGGAAAGTTGCGTGTTCGCTATGCTAGGGATGCGTGGCGGGCGAACGGGCTGCGTATCCGGATTCGTCTCGTCGTTCCGAGCAACTTTCATGTTGAAAATAATTTAATCCGAGTTACGGATTAAAAGATATGATTTTCTAAAGATTTTACTAATTTCTGGAATTTAATTAATTATTTAATTTAATTCAAAATTTGGATTTATGACATCAGCATGATGTCATGCTGACGTCACCAGTCAACAGGGGTTGACTGGGTCAACTGATGCGTGGGTCCAGTGGGACCCACCTGTCATACTTTGTTATTTTAAGTAGGGTTTAGTTATCTGCTTAGGCTAATCTTATCAGGATTAATTAGTTTAGTTAATTAATTAGCTTAATTAAGCAAGATTAATTAAGTTAATTAATCCTTTAATTAATTAATTTAATAATTTTATTTATTATTTATTTTTAATTCCTTTTCTCTTTTTTTTGTTCTCAGGGTGGGCCCTGTTCGGTCAGTGGCCTAGGGCCATACCGGGCGTGCGGTTGCCCGCGATGCGGTTACGGGCGCCCCGTGCGGGGTCGAGCCCGTCCGGGGGGGCGAGGCAACCAGGGCACGGCAGGGTGTCGCCAGCGAGCGGTGGGGTGCCGGGGTTGGCCGCCGGCGCGGCGGTGGCCTGCGGGGCCAGAGGCGGAGGCGGGGCACGGGACGAGCAGAGGCGGCGCGGTTCAGGTGATGGCGCGGGCAAGCCGATGAAGAAGTAGGGGAGGCGCGCGCCGGGGCGAGCAGCGGCGCGGGAGCAGCGCAGGCACGGCCCGGCACGGTTGGCGAGGGAGACCGCAGCCGGGGCGAGGCGAGCGTGGCCAACACTGGCGGCAGCGGCAGCGAGACGCGCGTGGCTGGGCACGCAGCGGTGAGCGGGGCGATGTGGAGTGGTGCAGGCGTGCGCGGGCGCGTGCGTGCGTGAGCGGCGGACGAGGCCATGGCCGAAAACGGCAAGGGTGGGCGCGCGCGGAGGACGGGGGCCGGCTGGTGGGCGCAACTTGCGGGCGTGAGGGGAGAGGGCGCGACCACGGCAGAGATAGGAGGGAGGGGGGCTCACAAAGGAGGAGTAGGGCACGGGAAGTGGGCGCGGGGAGGAGGACGGGGATGGCGGCGTCGTTGGAGATGACAACGGCGATGGCGTCCGGCGAGGAGGCGTGGTCGAGGCAGCGTGAGGAGGAGACGAGGAGGCCTCGGATCCGGCGACGAAGCTTGGCAGCGGGCAGCGGAATCCACGGGCGGCAACGGCGACTTCGGCGAGGCGCGGTCGGGGTTGAGCCCCGATCCAGATCGGGGGCGAGAGGGACGAGAGAGTGGGGCGGGGATCGTGCGGGAGGGGAGTTAGGGTTTCGTTCGGGGTGGGGTTAGTAGGAGGGGAGGTGGGCCGGCCTGGTGGGCTGGCCGGCTGGGCCGGTTGGGTTGGCCCAGTTGGGCCACGGCCCAGGGGGGTTTCTCTTTTTTTTCCTGTTTTGTTTTTATCTATTTGCACTTCTGTTTTTAAGCCTTTTATATTAATTAGACATTTTATAAAAATGTGTTTGCTGCACCATAATTACCTTTGTAATTTTTGGCAACCACCGAACATTTTTGTTTCAATTTTTGAAAACTTTTATTGCCGACATTAATTTTAATTTTAAATTTGAATTTGACGTGGTTTGAACTAACGGGCGTTTAGCAACAGTAATCGGGATGACATGGCATGATTAGCGTGGGATTACTGTAGCAAGATCATCCGGGCGTTACATTAACTGTGCCCCGATGGAGGCTGTTTTTGTAGGGTCCATTGGGTGGACTTGGAATTTGACTTTTTCATCCGCTGGTTTAAAAGAGGTGGACTTGGATCTCTTGTCAAGTATCACGTCGTCCCTGTCCACTATGGAGCGTAGCGCGGTTAATTCCTCGGCCGAAAGGGCTTCGGATAATGCCTCGAGGGCCAATGCGGCTATTTTGTTTTCGGCGCGGAGTGCCGTGTCCGGATCACTAGCGAGAGTGGTGATTCCGTTGGGCCCGGGCATTTTGAGCTTCATGTACCCATAATGGGGTATGGCTTGGAAGATCATGAACGCCTCCCGTCCTAAAAGGGTGTGGTATCCACTACTGAACGGGGCCACTTGGAATGTAATTTCTTCGGACCTATAGTTCTCCGGCGTGCCGAATACCACATCTAGTGTGATTTTCCCAGCACAGCGTGCTTCCCGACTGGGCATGATTCCTCTGAAGGTTGTGCTGCTTTGCTCAATGCGGTTCCAGTCTATTTCCATTTTTTGAAGAGTTTCCTCATAGATGAGGTTCAATCCACTGCCGTCGTCCATGAATACTTTGGTGAGTCGAAAGCCGTCCACAATTGGACTGAGGACTAGTGCAGCTGGTGCTAGGGCTGTTCAGAATTTAGGTTCGTCACTAGCATTGAAGGTAATAGCCGTGTCACTCCATGGATTTATTGCTGCCACGTGGCAGATTTCGGCGAGGCTGCGGAGTGTTCGCTTGCGCCTATTATTTGATGTGAATGTTTCAAAGACTGTTAATACCGTATTGTTATCCATGGGATGGTGCTCTGTGGCATTTGGGATGAGAAGATCCTCAACACTTTTGGCCACCTGCCGGAGTATCCAACATGCTCTAAGGCTGTGTGTTGGTATGGTATCCGCTGTACTATGAAGTTTGTAGGGTCCGTTAAGCCATCCCTCCAATACGGTTCCATGCCCTGTAGAGGGTTTTTGTTTCTTTGTAACTAACTCGGGTGTCTAATAATAGTGCACCCTTTTACTTCGGACTGGGTGTATATTCCGAGCTGGATTATCCCAAAAATTCGTGATAGGGGCTCCCCCTGCGGTAATGTTGTTTTTAACAATGAGACGAGGCATCCTTCCTTACGGTGACGACACAATGGAACTCTCAATGAAAGCACCAATGTCGGTGTCAAAACCGGCGGATCTCGGGTAGGGGGTCCCGAACTGTGCGTCTAAGGCGGATGGTAATAGGAGGCAGGGGACACGATGTTTTACCTAGGTTCGGGACCTCTTGATGGAGGTAAAACCCTACGTTATTCTTGATTATTCTTGATAATATGAGTAGTACAACAGTTGATCTACCACGAGATCAGAGAGGCTAAACCCTAGAAGCTAGCCTATGGTATGATTGTATGTTGTCCTACGGACTAAAACCCTCCGGTTTATATAGACACCGGAGGGGGCTAGGGTTACACAAGGTCGGTTACAAAGGAGGATATATACATATCCGTATTGCCTAGCTTGCCTTCCACGCTAAGTAGAGTCCCATCCGGACACGGCACAAAGTCTTCAATCTTGTATCTTCATAGTCCTACAGTCTGACCAAAGGATATAGTCCGGCTGTCCGGAGACCCCCTAATCCAGGACTCCCTCAGTGTGCATCCAACTTGCTTGCTCACGAAGACCTAGGGTAATTTGAGGAAGCTCATCATTGGAATATACAAGCCAAGTTCTATAATGTAAAATTCCCACTAGTTTATGAAAGTGACAACATAGGAGACTCTCTATCATGAAGATCATGGTGCTACTTTGAAGCACAAGTGTGGAAAAAGGATAGTAACATTGTCCCTTCTCTCTTTTCTCTCATTTTTTATTTGGGCCTTCTTTCTTTTTTATTTTGGCCTATTTTCTTTTTTTTCGTCCGGAGTCTCATCCCGCCTTGTGGGGGAATCATAGTATCCATCATCCTTTCCTCACTTCGACAATGCTCTAATAATGATGATCATCACACTTCTTTTTACTTACAACTCAACAATTACATCTCAATAATTCGAACAAAATATGACTCTATGTGAATGCCTCCGGCAGTGTACCGGGATATGCAATGAATCAAGAGTGACATGTATGAAAGAATTATGAATGGTGGCTTTGCCACAAATACGATGTCAACTACATGATCATGCAAAGCAGTATGACAATGATGAAGTGTGTCATAGCAAAAGAAACGGTGGAAAGTTTCATGGCAATATATCTCGGAATGGCTATGGAAATGCCATAATAGGTAGGTATGGTGGCTGTTTTGAGGAAGGTATATGGTGGGTTTATGGTACCGGTGAAAGTTGCGCGGTACTAGAGAGGCTAGCAAATGTGGAAGGGTGAGGGTGCGTATAATCCATGGAATCAACATTAGTCATAAAGAACTCGCATACTTATTGCAAAAATTTATTAGTTATCGAAACAAAGTACTACGCACATGCTCCTAGGGGGATAGATTGGTAGGAAAAGACCATCGCTCGTCCCCGACCGCCACTCATAAGGAAGGAAATCAATAAATAAATCATGCTCCAACTTCATCACATAACGGTTCACCATACGTGCATGCTACAGGAATCACAAACTTCAACACAACTATTTTTCAAATTCACAACTACTCTACTAGCATGACTCTAATATCACCATCTCCATATCTCTAAACAATCATCAAGTATCAAACTTCTCTTAGTATTCAATGCACTTACATGAAAGTTTTATTTATTGCCAGGTAGTTCTAAAGGACTCTGAAAATAATATAAGTGAATCATGATAGATCAATTATTTCTATAAAATATAACCACCACCATGCTCTAAAAGATATAAGTGAAGCACTAGAGCAAAAACTATATAGCTCAAAAGATAGAAGTGAAGCACATAGAGTATTCTAATAAATTCCAATTCATGTGTGTCTCTCTTAGAAGGTGTGTGCAGCAAGGATGATCATGGTAAACTAAAAATCAAAGACTCAAATCATACAAGACACTCCAAGCAAAACACATATCATGTGGTAAATAAAAATATAGCTCCAAGTAATGTTACCGATAGACAAAGACAAAAGAGGGGATGCCTTCCGGGGCATCCCCAAGATTAGGCTTTTTTGTGTCCTTGTATTTTACCTTGGGGTGCCATGGGAATCCCCAAGCTTAGGCTCTTGCCACTCCTTGTTCCATAATCCATCAAATCTTTACCCAAAACTTGAAAACTTCACAACACAAAACTTAAAAGAAAATCTCGTGAGCTCCATTAGCGAAAGAAAACAAAACACCACTTCAAGGTACTGTAATCAACTCATTATTTATTTATATTGGTGATAAACCTACTTTATTCCAACTTCTCTATAGTTTATAAACTCTTTTACTAGCCATAGATTCATCAAAATAGGCAAACAACACACGGAAAACAGAATCTGTCAAAAACAGAACAGTCTGTACTAATCTGTAGCTAACGAAAGTTCTGTAACCCCACAAATTCTAAAATAAATTTCCGGACGTGAGGCATTTATCTATTAATCATCTGCAAAAAGAATTAACTAAATATCACTCTCCAATAAAAAATGGCAGCAATTCTCGTGAGCGCTAAAGTTTCTGTTTTTTTACAGCAAGATCAAAAAGACTTTCCCCAAGTCTTCCCAACGGTTCTACTTGGCATAAACACTAATTAAACACAAAAAACATAACCAAAATAGAGGCTAAATAAATTATTTATTACTAAATAGGAGCAAAAAGAAAGGAATAAAAATAAAATTGGGTTGCCTCCCAACAAACGCTATCATTTAACGCCCCTAGCTAGGCATAAAAGCGAAGATAGATCTAGGTATTGCCATCTTTGGTAGGCAATTCTTCAATAAGACACCTGTAAATTTTAGGAGTTTCTTTAATTTTATTAATTATCAAACTCCTGGGCACCAAATCAATAAAATCATTTATAGCAAAAGGTTCCTTAAGTATAGTGAGAAAATTGGGGTGAACACTAATGGATTTGAGGTCCGCATTTTCCTTACTAGAAGTTTCACCCTTATTTTTAGGAACATAAATCAATTTAGCAATCTTAGCATTAGGAGGAGTGTTTTTCATGGAAGAAAAGGCAGACCCAAGTTTGGTAATAATATCCTCAATTTAATCAATTCTAGTGGAATCTTGATCTATCTTTTCATTAACCATAGGTCCCTTTTCTTTAAAAAAATTAAGAGCAACTCCTACCTTAGATCCGTATTGGGTAATTTGGTTATGGATCTTTCTATCCAAATTTTCAATTAACTTTATAGTGGCAACTTTATTTTCAATAATTTCAAGCCTTTGCATCACATGTTCCAAAGTTAAAATAGTTTCATTAACAAAAGAGGTGGTGGGCCAAACAAATCTATCATAGCATTATACGAATAAAAAGTATGGCTACCCAAGAAATTTCCTCCGGTAATGGTATCAAGAATATATCTATTCCAAGGCGTGATGCCTACATAAAAATTGTGAAGAAGAACAGAAGTAGATTGCTTCCTAGTAGATCTATTTTGCGCATTGCAAATTCTATACCAAGCATCTTTTAGATTTTATCCCTCCCTTTGTTTAAAAATAAGAACTTCATTCTCGGGAGACAAGGGAGTAGATAAAGGACGAGCCATAATTACGAGGCAAGCGAAAAAGAGGCGAATGGAAAAGAGAGGGCGAATAAAACGACAAGGGTGAAGTGGGGGAGAGGAAAACGAGAGGCAAATGGCAAATAATGTAATGAGAAGGAAAAGAGTTGTGATGGGTACTTGGTATGTCTTGACTTGGCGTAGATCTCCCCGGCAATGGCGCCAGAAATCCTTCTTGCTACCTCTTCAGCATTGCGTTGGTTTTCCCTTGAAGAGGAAAGGGTAGTGCAATAAAGCAGCGTAAGTATTTCCCTCAGTTTTTGAGAACCAAGGTATCAATCCAGTAGGAGACCATGCGCGAGTCACCTTGTACCTACACACACAAATAAGAACCTCGCAACCAACGCGATAAAGGGGTTGTCAATCCCTTCACGGCCACTTGCAAGAGTGAGATCTGATAGAGATGATAATAATAATATAAATATTTTTGGTATTTTTATGATATAGATTGAAAGTAAATAAAGAAAAATAAACGGCGCCATAAATAGCTTGTTGACGGGAGATCAATATGTTGGGAAATAGACCCCGGGGCCATAGGTTTCACTAGTGGCTTCTCTCAAGATAGCATAAGTATTACGGTGGGTGAACAAATTACTGTCGAGCAATTGATAGAAAAGCGAATAATTATGAGAATATCTAGGCATGATCATGTATATAGGCATCACATCCGTGACAAGTAGACCGACCCCTGCCTACATCTACTACTATTACTCCACACATCGACCGCTATCCAGCATGCATCTAGAGTATTAAGTTCATAAGAACAGAGTAACGCCTTCCCCAAGATGACATGATGTACAGGGATAAACTCATGCAATATGATATAAACCCCATATTTTTATACTCGATGGCAACAATACAATAAGTGTCGTTTCCCTTTCTGTCACTGGGATCGAGCACCGCAAGATTGAACCCAAAGCTAAGCACTTCTCCCATTGCAAGAAAGATCAATCTAGTAGGCCAAACCAAACTAATAATTCGAAGAGACTTGCAAAGATAAACCAATCATACATAAAAGAATTCAGAGAAGATTCAAAACTTGTTCATAGATAGACTTGATCATAAACCCACAATTAATCGGATCTCGACAAACACACCACAAAAGAAGATTACATCGAATAGATTTCCAAGAGAATCGAGCAGAACTTTGTATTGAGATCCAAAGAGAGAGAAGAAGCCATCTAGCTACTAGCACTAGTAGAAAAAGGGTCAAACATGAAGCACATTAGTGCCGGTTTGAATTTGAGCCGGCACTAATGTGTACATTAGTGCCGGTTCCAACGGCTAGTCGGGCCGCTCTCATTAGTACCGGTTCATGGCAAACCTCTAGCACCGGTTCGTGCCACGAACCGGTACTAAAGTGAGTGGTGGCAGGATGTTGTCAGTCCGGGGCCCCTCCAGCACCTTTAGTACCGGGTCGTATCACGAACTGGTACTAAAGGTCGTCCTACATAGACCCTTCGTCCACCCGAGCTCGCTCTGTTCTTCCCCTTTCCCCTCTCCTCTCTGTTCTTTTCCCTCTTCCTCTCAAGCTCATCACACATTTTGCCCAAGATTTGAAGGCCCCCATCCATTCAAATGATCACAAAGGTTAGCAACTCTTTCCTTTTGTCAGGACCCCGATCCTATGTCACACCGATCTAGCATGTAACACATCATATCACTTTGCGGCCTCACGCACGGTATTCCCACGGGTGCCACCTTACCTGGCCCGGGACCGTTTGCGCCTTTTGGCTCACATATATGATAGTGTCGCTAGCATCCATATGACAAAGAACCTGGGCCGACATGGCTAGTCGTGAACCCAAAGCGGCACTAACCCATGGGGACAAGCATACATGAATCAACCTCAAGCATGTCGGTCAACAGCGTGTGAATCCGGGCTGTAGCACTGGGCTAACAGGAATTCGGTAACCCGGGCTGTAGCAGGCTAGGAAGGACTTCGGATGTCACCGCGTGACATTTCCCCGAAGGGACAGACACAGGAACAAAGTGAAACACATGCCGGCCAGTCAAGTGTCCTGAGTAGTAGTGCTAGGCTAGCAGGACTCCGGTGAACCGGGCTGTAGCGGACTACTATGGCTCATGGAAGCACAAGACTACATTTCCCCATAAGAGAGGCTACCCAGGATAAACAACTAGGTTGTCGGATCCCACACATACCAAGCATTTCAATCATACACACAATATGCTCGATATGTGTAAATACAACATGGCATCACAACATAACTCTATGACTCAAGTATTTATTCATTAGGCTCCGAAGAGCGAGATATTACAAACATGGGTCTCATGACCCAACATTTAGAGCATACAAGTCAAAGCACATGCGGAAGCTTAACATGTCTGGGTACAGACATCTACAAATGAAAAAGGCTGAGAAGCCTGACTATGTACCAGATCCTGCCGAGGGCACAAGATCGTAGCTGAGGTAACAAGCTAAACGTCAAAGTCCACACGAAACTACTAGCGAGACTGACGTCTCTCTGCAAAAACATAAAATAAGAAAATGTGAGTACAAATGTACCCAGCAAGACTTACATCAGAACTAGCTACATATGCATCGGTATCAATAAAGGGGGTGGTGGAGTTTAACTGCAGCAAGCCAGCTTTGACTCGATGGCTATCCTGAACTACGACTGCTAGTAACTCTTTTGAGGTGGCGCACACGAGTCCACAAATTCACCATACCAATACACCACTATGGATCCGCTCCCGCCTCCCTGCAAGAACGCCATCCATAGCACTCACACTTATCTTGCGAGTTTTAGAGTATCCACTTTCACTTGTCTATGAACTATGCAAGGGGTCCAAGTTTCCATATGTGAGGAATCCGGCTATTCGAATAGATAATGATAACCCTGCAGGGGTGTACTTCTTCACACATGATCTCGCCACTTATCGCCCTGTACACGTCATGTACCTCGGCAACCTTCAAGCGGAAGCCAGGCGAGGGAGTCGGCCACGACCTGACTAACCAACAAGTCTCTAGTCCAGGTTTATCGCCTATTCGGGTTCCATCCGCAAGGAGATCCGGCCGGGGTGTCGCTCACGGCCCCTAACGATGTGAGCAGGGTTCCCAAGCCCACCATCCGGGTGCCATTTGGTACACCGTGCCACGGTGCCTAGTCTGTCCCAAGCCCACCTGTACCGGGTGCCACTTGGTAGACTACTAACACTACCTACAAACACTAGAAACTAGTTGCAACTCCTGGACAGAGATCGAGTTGATTAATAAGCCGAGAGGGGCCGAGTTACCGGAACCCAATGTGTGGTAGTAACTGTTCATGGATCACAAACACAGGACTCAGTTCCTGAGGACGACTGCAATGAGACAACCCACCATGTACTCCTACATGGCCTCTCACCGCTACCTTTACCAAATCGTGTTCACACACTTAGCTCTCAACGGTTGGACATGTTCACCACGTTCCAATTCATTCCCGATGAATCAGACCAGACTCAACTCTAAGCAGTAGCAGGCATGACAAACAAGCATGAATGAGTAGGCACATCAGGGCTCAAACAACTCCTACTCATGCTAGTGGATTTCATCTATTTACTGTGGCAATGACAGGTCATGCAGAGGAAAGGGTTCAACTACCGCAGCATGTAACAGTTGAATCGGTGTTGCCCTAATGCAGTAAAAGAGAGCAGGAGCGAGAGAGTGGGACTATATCGGAATGAACAAGGGGGTTTTGCTTGCCTGGCACTTCTGAAGATAACATTGAGTCTTCATCAGTGTCAATGATCACAGCGTCGGAGCAGCGTCTACCGAGAGGGAACAATTACCGGTAAGCAAGGAAGAACACAATCAATGCGATGCAACAATATGATGCATGATCATGACATGGCAATATGCTGTTGATTTGGGCTAATGCAACAGAAAGTCATTTTAATTTAAGTGGAATTCAAAACTACATCAAATTCCAACTCCAAACCTATTATGAAATTTGCCCTAATCATGTTTCATCCTAAACAGTGAGGTTAACTTGCTCAAACATGCATGAAAATGGTACAGATGGATTCCTTGAATTTTTCTGATAATTTTCCATATATAAATTATTTCATTTGGAGTTACGGTTGAAATTCTATGATTTTTAGAAGTTTAGGCAATTTTCTGGATTTTCTAATTATTTAGAAATATACTAATTCCAGAAAATTATTTATAGCGTCAGCATTACGTCACAGTGACGTCAGAAAGTCAACTGGGCGGTCCAGGACAAACCTGGACGGTGGGGCCCGCGTGTCAGTGTCACAGGAGCTAATCCTATTTTAGTTAAACCTAAACTAGATAATTAGCACGGGCTGGCCCCACATGTCAATGACCCAGGGGAGGTCAAACCCTGGTCAAACAAGTCAAATGCGCCGGCGGCTCGATGCCGGCGGCGACAGACACGGCGGAGGGGCTCGGAAAATGCCCTCCAGCGACCAAAACAGCGGCGGAGATGATCTACGCATAGCTGGTGCTCAGCCGCATCCAGCTAAGCAAGCGGGGGGGGCTGAGGTGGAGCGAGCTCACCGCACTCGAGCTCGTGGCGGCGGCCGGAGCTCGGGCACCGACGGGTTAGGCGCTACAGCGCATTTCGAGGCAAACTGGTGGGGTCTGCGGCTTCCTGAGGAAGCGCTGAGCACAGCTGTGCACTCGGTTGTAGCTCTAGGTGACGGTGGCCACGGCGGCGACATGGCCGACGGAGCCGAGCTCGCGGGTCCGGTGGAATCGGCGGCTACAGGACAGGAATGAGCTCGGGGAGGAGGGGGAAAGACGCAGCAGCTCACAGCGAGTTGAACGGAGGCCTCGGCGTGCTCGGGGAGAGGCTGGTGACGACGGGAGGTCGATGGCAATCTCCGACGGCAGAGGAGGAAGAAGACGAGGTAGCCGGTGACGCGGGGCGCCTGGCATCGCGTGGCTCTTCGTATATGATGAATACGACACTGCGGTTCTTCTGGGCAGGTCGGTAGGGCGAGGGAGGGCCGGTGGCCGCGGTGGAAGTGGACGGCGGCGACGAGCTCCGCTCGGTGGCTGTGTGCGGGAGAAACAGAGGAAGGAAGAGAGAGCAGCGAGTGAGGGGAAGGACCAGGGGGGCTCGGGCGTCTCCAGGCACGCGGTCGAGGACGGGGAAGGAAGTAGGAGGTGGCGTCCGCTGCGCGCGCGGGCAACACGCCTCTGCCAGTAGGCAGAGGTACACGGTGAGGAGGAGGAGGTGGGCTGGGCTAGCGAGCTGGGCCAGCTGGGCTGCCAGGTAAGCCAGGTGGGTTCTAGCCCTTTTCTATTTTTTTTGTTTCTAATTATTTGCCTCTGTTTTGAGCTTAGGAAAAATACCAAGGCATTTCCTAAAATCCTGAAAATATTCATGGACACTTGCTGAATTATTTCAGTGGCCCAAAAATAGTTCCAACATTATTTGAACATTTAAATTATTTATAGTATTTAAATGCCCAAAGTCAAATACAATAAGATTTAATTCAAAAATCCAGAATGGCCTAGAAATATGTGCATCATTTTTGACAGAGGTTTTCACCTTTAACAAAAATCATGAACTTTTCTAAAGGGCATTCTGGGTTCATTGAAATAGATTTTACTTGAGCCTATTTGATTTGATTGATGCTAGGGTTTGTTCAACCCCCATTTCATATTTAAATGAAATTTAGACATGATGACATGACGATCATGCAAGGACAAGCAAAGGCTAAGCTAGGGCTGTGACAACTCACCCCCACTAAAACAAGAATCTCGTCCCGAGATTCAAGAAGTGGAGTAAGAAGACAGAGGGGTCACAAAACTATCACAGTCTTCTCGATCCAACTGCCCTTCTCGAAGATACCAATATATTGCATCACATTGCTCTTGACGTCTTTGTCTTCGAGATCTTCATCCAACACGATAAAGACGGAAGGAAACTCTACAGGGAACGATCTTCTCAAAGTTCAAGCAACTCAAGATCAACTCATGGAGTGAGACATTAGAACATCTCTTGAGCTGAGACACAAAACACACATCGAGAGATATGGAAGGTAATAGATGACAAGGGTTCAAATTGGTAGGCAACAATTCCACGTTGGAGTAGGATGGTGCATGGTTTCAAAGTAGCGAGGAGGTAATTTCCATGATTCCATAACGGGACACCTTAGGGAAAGGTGACTCGTAGAGCATTTCCCTTAAGTGGCAAAAAGAATTACTTTTGATACAAAGATCATTGAAACTCTTTATACCAGCCTGAGGTAATCACAATCGATCATTGGAAGGGGTTCGAAAGAATGGCATACTCCGACTAGGATGGATGATGTGGACTACCTTGTTGAGGACAACACAAGGGATGATTTTTTTTGCGCGTGCTCTTAAGAACTTGAGCATTTCCATAATAATCAAGGTTCTACCAACATCCGTGGCAAGGATCCTGGCAACACGACATACTACCATGATGACTAGTGATGGATGATGCAGAAACAAAGGAAGATAACACCCTCTCAGACCTTCCCTTAGCGAGGCTAAGGAACAGAATCTAGACAATCGACTGGGAGACATTTAGCACTCCGCTTCTAATGTTCTCCTTGATGTGCTAGCGTAATCCATTCATAGATATGGTTTGATATCTAGAACATCAAGTAAAAGGTCAGACTTCGGAAGCTCAAGAATCCATAAGGAATAAATACGGAGGCAGATCCTGCGAGATCCTTATGGGGAGGTGACCAACTTCTTCAACCAAGCTACTACAATAATAGGCCTTCCGGCTAGGTGTGCTGGCCACGACATCCACGTTACCGGTTACAGAGAGACCAACATTATAGTTCTTGGAGTATGTTCCAACCATCATATCTGCCTGAGATTCAGATCCGATTGGTGATAGGATACTTCAGACTCAGCATGTCTGAAAAGAAAGTTTGCAACACAAGTCGATGAGATGGCGTTGCAAGATTCTCGAGAAATGAACTACGATAGCAAGCTCCAAAACATGAGCTGGTTCTGCTACAAACCTATGAACACGCTGTCCAAGACAAGCATGATCACATAGTAGGCTTACAATAAAACACTACCGGGTTCAGATTGGAACCATCATTGAAATAATAAAGTCTTGTGCATGTCCGTCTGGGCCCTTCGGGAATAGCAGTTGAACTTATTATCCTTGAACAAATCAATCAGTGGCTTTGTGTACTAGGAGATACATATGGAATGGAGGTAGCGATCCTGTCAAACCATAGCATACTTCGCACCTGCATGACTGACTTGGGATGGTACCAGAGGAAACAAAAACAATCTTTCTCGAACTCATGGCGGCAACTTGCACCAAATGCGCGTGAATCAAAGAAAATCACTTCTTTCATCCAACATTTGCATCATGAGCGGGACATGAAGATAATGCCTTTTAGAAGTTTCCAACACTAGCTGGATGTTCAACATGAATCATGGAGATGATGAAAATTTTGTCAATGGGCTCAACAACAATTTATCAAGATTTCCATATAGATGGAATTCCATAACTATGTGAACAAAGTAATAGCATTGGTCAGACCCAAAATATACAATGGTGTATGCTCGACAACCGCGAGGAAGACAACATTACGAACATCGTCGGTTCTGATTTGATTTGAGGATAGCCCACACTCAAATCAAAGTTTGGACAAGATAATAGATCCAACATCTGATCACAGGGACCAATCAATGAAGATATCTTTCTTCAATTAACACACACAAACACAAGGATATCCCTTAGAGATGAACTAAGTCAGACAAGATTTTATCTTCCAACTCTCCAAGTTGTTGTTTAGCTTAACCAACTAGCTCAGGGGTATCCAACACAAATTCTTGGAGAATGGCTAGTTTATAAGAAACCAACTTGATCACGAACTCCACATATCGGTCAGGGAATGACCTAGTGATACTTCTATGAAGATATCCGGAAAATCACGAAGCACCGATATGTTACTAAGCTCGAGAACAATCTTGCTTTTCACGGCAAGATGATATGATCCAATAAGAAAGGGGTTGAAAATCCGAACTCATTGATCGAAGAGTGCACCAGAAATAAGGACTAGGTAGCATGATCAACCTTAGGGTGATGATTGAATAACCAACATGCTAAGAATGAGATTGTTGTCCATTAACTACCAAGCAACGTGGTTGCTAGGAGTATTGATTTCACACATCACAATTCACTTGTCGGCGTTCCGGTTACAATAGCATGGGGACCAAAGAATGAATAATGATGGCAAGAAATATCACTGTATCAAGAGTTCATAGGATGGTGTGCAATTTCCATGACATTCTTGGTATAAAGACGGTAATACTCCAAGGTAGAACAGAATCAAAAGCTATATTGGCATTTGATTTGCGGATTACAACTGCTTTGACCCAATCCTGAATATGGATGAGGTACTGGAGTTTGTTTCTCATAGTCATTCCGGAATAGAATGGCTTGACGAACCACAAGAGTAATAGGCATCGATAACACGAGTGCACGACTATTCCTGACTATCAATTGATAGATGAAGGTCGGGATATAACTGGAGGGGGACAACTCAAAGGAACATATAACTTTCTGAGTTATGGATGCATAGATTAGTATGTCGAACGAGTTCAACATATTTCTTCCGGATAACCCATGCAGAAAGGTAGAACTGGCAGAATCACAATTATGGATGGAGAACTCCTCAGGAGTACTCTAATGGTGATCTTTTGGTTCAAAGAACATCTGCCTTAATGGTTCATGGTATTTGGAAGAAGGAAATACCACGGACCTCGAGGACTATCGCAAAGGTTACTAATATCTTAAAGGAACTAGCAACACTATCAACATGGAGTGAGTAGTGTGAATCTCGGGTTCAGAAACCCAAGAGTAGAATACCTACTACTAAGTAACATCACGGGATGCTTTCAAGAAAGGTGGACAGAATCATCACACTGGGAACACCAAACATGGCTAGCTTACGAACTCTAAGATACCCTAGTGTCATAATAACAACTCCAACATATATGTCGAGGCAATAGAGTACCTCAACTCACCGATTAGTGTGCTCAATCTGGCCCAAAAGGACATCGGAAACGGGATGAAGAGATTTGCAAATGCATCAGACTGTTTAGAACCCTGGGATGACTCGGACAGCATAACAGCTATAAATGCTCAAAAAGATTTGAGGCATCCTGCAAAATGGTGGCATAACCACTCAGAAGCACAAAATCAAGGTTTCGAGACCAACTATGAACACACGGGGGTGGTAGAAACTGAACTGGGGCTTAAATCCATCAATCCTATAAGTCTCTAGCATAGTAACTCGTCATCCTGATAGATAGATGAGAAGGCCTAGTTCTTAATCCCCGTAGAAAGGAATAGGATGAATCAGATCAGAGGGCATGAGGTATAAGGAGTAAAAAGAGCCTTACATTCCCTTCCACAATCAATTCCCTTATATAACTAAAGCATTTCTAGACACGACTTCGACCAGTTTGGCTTGGTAATCCTACAGGCAGTCAGGCTCTGATACCAAAGCTGTCAGGACCCCGATCCTAAGTAACACCGATCTAGCATGTAACACATCATATCACTTTGCGGCCTCACGCACGGTATTCCCACGGGTGCCACCTTACCTGGCTCGGGACCATTTGCGCCTTTTGGCTCACGTATATGATAGTGTTGCTAGCATCCATATGACAAAGAACCCGGGCCGACATGGCTAGTCATGAACCCAAAGCGGCACTAACCCATGGGGACAAGCATACATGAATCAACCTCGAGCATGTCGGTCAAGAGCGTGTGAATCCGGGCTATAGCACTGGGCTAACAGGACTCCGGTAACCTGGGCTGTAGCAGGCCAGACAGGACTCTGGATGTCACCGCGTGACATTTCCCCGAAGGGACAGACACAGGAACAAAGTGAAACACATGCCGGCCAGTCAAGTGTCCTGAGCAGTAGTGCTGGGCTAGCAGGACTCCGGTGAACCGGGCTGTAGCGGACTACTATGGCTCATGGAAGCACAAGACTACATTTCCCCATAAGAGAGGCTACCAAGGATAAACAACTAGGTTGTCGGATCCCACACATACCAAGCATTTCAATCATACACACAGTATGCTCGATATGTGTAAATACAACATGGCATCACAACATAACTCTATGACTCAAGTATTTATTCATAGGCTCCGAAGAGCGAGATATTACAAACATGGGTCTCATGACCCAACATTCAGAGCATACAAGTCAAAGCACATGCGGAAGCTTAACATGTCTAGGTACAGACATCTACAAATGAAAAAGGCTGAGAAGCCTGACTATCTACCAGATCCTGTCGAGGGGACAAGATTGTAGCTGAGGTAACAAGCTAAACATCGAAGTCCACACGGAACTACTAGCGAGACTGACGTCTCTCTGCAAAAACATAAAATAGGCAAACGTGAGTACAAATGTACCCAGCAAGACTTACATCAGAACTAGCTACATATGCATCGGTATCAATAAAGGGGGTGGTGGAGTTTAACTGCAGCAAGCCAGCTTTGACTCGGTGGCTATCCTGAACTACGACTGCTAGTAACTCTTTTGAGGTGGCGCACACGAGTCCAGAAATTCACCATACCAATACTATGGATCCACTCCCGCCTCCCTGCGAGAACGCCATCCATAGTACTCACACATAACTTGCGAGTTTTAGAGTATCCACTTTCACTTGTCTATGAACTATGCAAGGGGTCCAAGTTTCCATATCCGAGGAATCTGGCTATTCGAATAGATAATGATAACCTTGCAGGGGTGTACTTCTTCACACACGCTCTCGCCACTTATCGCCCTGTACACGTCATGTACCTCGGCAACCTTCAAGCGGAAGCCAGGCGAGGGAGTAGGCCACGACCTGACTAACCAACAAGTCTCTAGTCCAGGTTTATCGCCTATTCGGGTTCCATCCGCAAGGAGATCCGGCCGGGGTGTTGCTCACGGCCCCAAACGATGTGAGCAGGGTTCCCAAGCCCACCATCCGGGTGCCATTTGGTACACCGTGCCACGGTGCCTAGTCTGTCCCAAGCCCACCTGTACCGGGTGCCACTTGGTAGACTACTAACACTACCTACAAACAACAGAAACTAGTTGCAACTCCTGGACAAAGATCGAGTTGATTAATAAGCCGAGAGGGGCCGAGTTACCGGAACCCAATGTGTGGTAGTAACTGTTCATGGATCACAAACACAGGACTCAGTTCCTGAGGACGGCTGCAATGAGACAACCCACCATGTACTCCTACATGGCCTCTCACCGCTACCTTTACCAAATCGTGTTCACACACTTAGCTCTCAACGGTTGGACATGTTCACCATTTCCAATTCATTCCCGATGAATCAGACCAGACTCAACTCTAAGCAGTAGCAGGCATGACAAACAAGCATGAATGAGTAGGCACATCAGGGCTCAAACAACTCCTACTCATGCTAGTGGATTTCATCTATTTACTGTGGCAATGACAGGTCATGCAGAGGAAAGGGTTCAACTACCGCAGCATGTAACAGTTGAATCGGTGTTGCCCTAATGCAGTAAAA
>NC_053026.1:238438784-238525755 GCF_003073215.2 Triticum urartu
GCGCGTGCACCAGTGCCCTGGGCCGCCTCTCGGACTGGGCATGCTGCGCTGCGGCTGCTTTGGCCCAGTTGCACAGTGCTCCTTTTCCTTTTTTTCTGTCAGACTTGCAAAAATTCCACAGGATTAAGTATTCATTCAAATGCAATAATTCCAGTTCCTAAAATCTTTTAAAAATCCCACCTATTTAATGCTATAACTTTCATACATGCCCAACCAACTTTTCTGTGTTGTTCAAATTTAAATTCAAATTTGAGCAATTAAATCCTTGTTTGAAAATCCATTACACTCTCTCTGTAGCTCCAAATCCAGAAATAAGAATTTTTCCCCTTCTTAGTTTTCACCATAGTATTTAACAAAAATGAGTTGACATTTTTCTGAGCACGTTGGTTTTTTTGTTTTATTATTGCCTTATTTTATCATTATTATTTTGCGATGATAGATTGTGTTGCTGATGAAGGAGTTGGACCAGAAGACTTTGAAGACCCAGAAGACTTTGCTGAGACAGTCAAGCAGCCCTTTGACCATGTCTAAGAAACCCTTTTTATGCATGCCATATGGCACTTTCATTGCTTGCATCGAAGTCATGATAAAATGGTGGCCACTTGAGGTGGTTTGCCTCCGTTGCTTTTCTAGTTGACACTTGCATGATGCATGACCCTACCTTTCTATGAGGGTTATGCGAGTGGGTGTAGTTAGGATGCTAAGTAGCTTCTACGCAAATGGGTTGGGTATATGCATGGTGATGGAAGTAAGTTTGTTTTCAAAAACTTTTTCGAAAACCCCATCGGGTGCCACTTATGCCCGAGCGAGATAATGAGTTGAGTAACCACTTGATGACGAAGTGGTGTACTGAGGCAAGTGTGTGTGTTGTTTTCAAAATGGATTGGTTTAAGTTGCGACCGTTATTCCAACCTTACATGCGCAACCACTCTACCCTTATATGGGAAAGGGCATTATTAATTACCTAGGCCGATACTAGCTTGGAGCCCGCATTACTAGTGACGGGAGAGTTGTTGTTGCGCTCTCTCGGGGCGGGGTCATGCCAGGTAGGGCGGCCATGACTGTTTTCACAGGGCACCGGACACACCGTTGGTACCCCGTGCTTGTGATGTGAGATGATTATGGAGTTTGGCTCCACGAAAGTATTATGTGATAATGTTGGGCACGGGGGTTACTACCAATCGCGTGGACTCTATGTTAGTGTCGTCTAGGGAAAGATAGTGATCGGGTGCTTACCCCGGGTACTTGAGGTACCGTGGGTCGTGGATGACACGGAAGTTCCTCAGATCTTGTGGGTAAAGTGTGCAACCTCTGCAGAGTGTAAAACTATTCGAATAGCCGTGTCCACGGTCAAGGATAGTTGGGTAACCGCTCTTGGGCTACGTCCACATGTTTACAAACTAGTGTGTGTGTATGGATAAGTGGAAAGATTTACTTGGGTCAAGTAAAAGGACTTGACATGATTGAGTTGGGTTGGTGCCCACTCCATTTATGTTGATATTTGTAACCAGACCCTATGGTTACTTGAATTCATATGATGCAACTATTACCAGTTCTTGAACATGTCTTAGAACAGTAAAATTAGCTTTCTGCAAAAATTTACCTATATCCTGCATTGTTGTATCTCGAACCAAAACATGGGTTGCTTGCGAGTACATTCAAAGTACTCATTGGCTTGCCACTGGCTATTTAATTGGCCAGGCATGGAAGAACAGGAGTTTAAAGAAGAGTTCTTTGGAGATGAACATGCAAACTAGGACGTTTCCCAGTGAGAATGCCTGTAGGGTTAAGGTAGATGGCATGGGTTCTACTTATCAACGAAGATTTCCGTTGCTCAAGTTTATTTGGTATTCAACCCTTGTGGCTTTATCTATGTAAGACTTGACCATAATAGTCATAATTTGTGTAAGACGATATGTATGGATGTAAGACTCTTGTTATTCAGCTTCTGTGTGTTCAGTGAGCATTGATCTCTGGGATCACTGTACACGTGCATTCGGTGATCACGACTTATGAGTCGGGGTCCCCACAGAGCTGGTATCAGAGCCATCCTGACTGCAGGAAGCCTTAGTTAGCATGGACGCTAGTTAGAGTGATACTATCTACAAACTACCTATATATCTACGTTTTCTAAAAATATCCCAAATAGGGGTCATATCTCCTCTATTGACCCTTCCCCTTCCATTTTTGTAGATGGTCGTCGTACCTGAGGACCTCCTGACCACTGGATTTCCTGTGCTTCTTGAGGACAGCCTCAAGAAGTGCCAATTCACTCGAGCCCCCACCTTCTCCTATCACGAGCACTGGATCAACAGCGCCAAGAGGGAGTATCACGTGGAGGTAGTCGTGAGGGCGAACGACTCTCCGACAGGCTGGTTCTTTGAAGGACCCCAGATGGCGACCCTGCTCCTCGCTGTTGAGACTGCTGCACTCAAGGCGCTGACTCACCTTCGGGATCTTCTGCCAGAGATGGCAAGTGAGCCAGCCACTCATTACCTGCCTTATCGTAAGGAGGGTGATGACGAGAGCAGCGCACGAGCTCCACCCATGGACGAGGGGCTTCCCCTCCATTTCCAGGCCTACTTTAGCTTGTGTGCTGACAGCCTGGCACAACATCTGGCCTCGGAGTCAATGGAGCTCCGGAAGGAACTCCACGAGACTAAGGAACTCCTCCGCCTAGCTCAGGCAAAGGCGGACAAGAACAAGAAGTATGGTGAACCCCCTAGACAACCCGTTGTTGCCTATCGAGGCGGGCGACCCCCACAGGTTACACATGCCAAGGGATCATTTCAGCCACGTCGTATGACGGCGAAGGAATATCGCAACCTCTTCATGGTGCCACCAGCGAAGCAGCGCCGTGTTCAGCTCCTCCACTCCCCCACTCCCTCAAGTGACAAAGAAACTGAGACAGATAAAGATGAGGAGGAAGACCCAGAGGAACCAGAATACGCGACCGAGCATTCCACCACTTAGACACCGTTCGGGACTAGGATAGGCCAGTTCATAACCCTTAAGGTAGGATAGGTCGTGTACCCCCTATGCGAAGTCGAGTCCTTGTAATGGTTCATATGAAACCATGTAGTGTTTTGTTCGTTTTTGACGTGTTTGGTGAACGTCGTACTTTCCTTCGGGAACTTGTAAGCGACTACATCACCCATTTGGATTTTAATGAATGTGTTTGGACTTTTGGCCCTTGCATGAAAACAATTAGTGTCATACCGACCCCCTTACTAGGCATCCCATCTATATTGCTTTCCCTCATCTTTCCCAATCATGAGACCTTGACCGCTCCAATAGGATGCCTGTTGTAACACGTACTAGTACCTCTACCCAGCAGCAAGAAGCCGGAGCAGGAGCCAGTCAGGACAAAACCCAGGGACAAGCTCCACCACCGCCACCGCCTCCAAACATGGACATGGCTTAGCTTCTCCAAGCCTTCTGAGACGAACGCCAAGCCAACACTGCAGCCCTCCAGATGATTGCTCAAGCTGTCAATCGCCAGCCGGCGGGGAACGGCAATGGACGTTCCACATTGGCGGAGTTCAAGAAGCATGCACCACCCACCTTCATTGAGACTACTGAACCCCTGGATGCAGACGACTGGGTCCGCACCATTGAGGATCTGCTGGAACTAGTCGGATGCACTAAGGACCTTGAGAAGGTGGCGTATGCTGCTCACTATCTCAGCGGAACTGCCAGAGCTTGGTGGGATGGATTCAAGGCCATGCATGTTGAGCAAAACATCACATGGAATGACTTCAAGGAAGAATTCCACAAGGCCCACATTCCTTCTAGAATCATGGCCATCAAGAAGCGTGAATTCCGAGCCCTGAAGCAAGGTAGTAGCACTGTCAAGGAGTACATGCAGAAGTTCAGTGTCCTGTCAAGATATGCTCCTAAAGATGTCAGCACTGATGCTGCCAAAAGAGAGCGCTTCATGGAAGGCCTTAACCAGACTCTGCAGTACTTGCTTGTTGTGTGTGACTGCCCAACCTTTCCTGATCTGGTGAACAAGGCACTCATGCTTGAGGATAAGCGACATGCTTTGGACAATACTCGTCAGCGCAAGATGATCAGCAAGGGTAGCTCCAGCAACCAGAAGCCTCGCCCGTGGCAGCCAGCCTCGGTCAAGCCAACCTATCAGCAAGCAAGAGCCCCTGCACCCCGCACCAACTATCAGCCTCAGCAGTATGCCAACCCCAGGACATCTTTCAACAACCCCAATAAAAATGCTGGCAAGAGCTACAACCCCAATCAAGTCACTTGCTTCGGTTGTGGTCAGGCAGGACACTACTCCAAGTATTGCCCCAACAAGAATCCTGACGCCCCGCGCCCCAATACGCAGAACCAAGGCCAAGGCCGTGGGATGCCACCAAGGAACCAAGCTCCCCACAACCCACCCAACAATGGCAAGGGTCGTGTGAATCATGTCACGGCAGAAGAAGCCCAAGAAGACCCGGATGTCGTGATGGGTACGTTCCTTGTCAACTCAACACATGCAACTGTCTTGTTTGATTCTGGAGCCACACATTCATTTGTCACCCAAAAGTTTGCATTAAAATGTGGCATGACCCCTACACCCCTGAATAACCCTATGGTGGTACAAACCCCCGGAGCAGAGATGAGAGCCAAGATAGGATGTAAAGGAGTCGGGATTGTCATTAATGGGGTAGACTTCCTAGCAGACCTTATCATCTTAAGATCGCAAGGCTTGGATGTGATCTTAGGAATGGATTGGCTCATCAAGCACCAAGGCTTGTTAGATTGTGCCAACCGAACTATCACTGTGACCAATGACCAAGGAGTCGAAGTTAAATTTGCCTCCAACCCCTCCTCTACTCAAGCCACCCAAGTCAACTGTCTGACTGAAGTTGGATTGGAGCAAGTGTCGGTAGTGTGCGAATACCCCGATGTCTTTCCTGATGAGCTACCAGTAATGCCTCCTGACCGAGATATTGAGTTCATCATCAAGCTCATACCCGGAGCAGGACCCATCTATAAGAAGCCTTATAGAATGGGATCGGAAGAGTTAGCAGAGTTGAAAAAGCAACTGGAAGAGCAGTTGAGGAAGGGATTTATCCGCCCTAGTGCCTCCCCTTGGGGATCACATGTCCTGTTTGTGGCAAAGAAGGACGGTACCATCCGCTTGTGCATTGACTATCGCTCCCTCAATGAAGTTACAATCAAGAACAAGTTCCACTTCCCAAGATTGAAGATATGTTCGATCAACTCAATGGGGCCAAGGTGTTCTCCAAGATCGACCTTAGATCTGGGTACTACCAGCTGAAAATCAGACCCCAAGATATTCCGAAAACGACATTTGTAACCAGATATGGCCTGTATGAGTGCACGGTCATGTCCTTTGGATTGACCAATGCCCCATCTTACTTCATGTATCTCATGAATAAGGTCTTCATGGAATATTTGGACAAGTTTGTCGTCGTCTTCATTGATGACATTCTTGTCTTCTTGAAGACGGAAGAAGAGCATGAGCAACAGTTGAGGATGGTCCTAGACAAGCTTCGAGAGCACCAACTGTACGCCAAGTTCAGCAAGTGCGAATTTTGGTTGCATGAAGTTGGATTCTTAGGTCATAAATGACTGCTGAAGGGTTGTCAGTGGATCCCACCAAAATTCAAGCTGTGACTGAATGGCAAACCCCGAGCAATGAGAAGGAAGTCAGAAGCTTCCTCGGACTCGTGGGATATTACCGCAAGTTCGTTGAAGGATTCTCAAGCATTGCCCGACCGATGACCCAGCTCTTGAAGAAGGAAAAGAAGTTTGAGTGGATACCGAAGTGCGAAGAGAGCTTCCAGGAGCTGAAGAAGAGATTGACCACTACCCCAGTTCTGGCTACACCTAATATTCACAAGGAATTTGTGATATATTGTGATGCCTTGCGAAGTGGACTTGGAGGTGTTCTAATGCAAGAAGGCAGAGTCGTAGCATATCTATCCATAAAGCTACGTCCTCATGAAGAGAACTATGCTACGCATGATCTTGAGTTAGCAGCATTGGTTCATGCCCTGAAGACATGGCGACATTACCTCCTAGGGAAGCGGTATGAGATATACACGGATCACAAAAGCCTGAAGTATATTTTCACTCAGAAAGAATTGAACATGAGGCAGAGAAGATGGCTAGAGTTGATCAAGGATTATGACCTCAGTGTTCAATACCACCCTGGGAAGGCTAATGTGGTAGCAGATGCCTTAAGCAGAAAGGCTTGTTCCTTGAACGCTATGATTAAGGAAAGGCTACCCGCCTTGTACGAAGAACTTGAAAGCTTCAGGTTGGAACTGGTTGTACCAGGATTCTTGGCCAACCTCGAAGTTAGGCCTACCTTGATGGACGATATTAAGGAAACACAGAAAGGACACGTAAGCATCGAACGCATCAAGAAGAAGATGAAGCAAGGCAAGGCCCCAGGATTGTCAGAAGATGAGCAAGGAATTGTGTGGTTCGAGAATCGCATTTGTGTACCCAACAAGCTTGAGCTCAAGAACTTGATCTTGCAAGAAGCTCACGACACCCCGTATTCCATCCATCCTAGAGGGACCAAGATGTATCAAGACCCGAAGGAAATATTCTGGTGGCATGGCATGAAGAGAGAGATAGCTGCTTTCGTCGCTAAGTGTGACGTATGCCAGAGAGTCAAGGCTAAACATTAGCGCCCCGCTGGATTGTTACAACCTCTCAAGGTGCCTGAATGGAAGTGGGACAAAGTCGGGATGGACTTCATCACCGGATTACCCAGGTCAAGCAAGGGGCTTGACTCCATAGGGGTCATTGTTGACCATTTGACCAAGGTGGCCCACTTCATTCCTGTCAAGACGACCCACAAGGGGAACCAGTTAGCCAGTCTCTACATCAACCGAATCGTAAGTCTTCATGGTGTTCCCAAGGAGATTATGTCGGATAGAGGGACCCAATTTACCTCAAGGTTCTGGAAGAAGTTCCAAGAGGCCATGGGGACCAATTTGTCCTTCAGCACTGCTTTCCACCCACAGGCCGGAGGTCAGACAGAGCGAGTGAATCAGACACTCGAAGACATGCTCCGAGCCTATGTCTTAGCATATGGAGCTAGGTCGGAAGATTGCCTCCCTTTCGCCGAGTTCTCCTACAACAACAGTTATCAGTCAAGCCTCTGGATGGCACCATTTGAGGTGTTGTACAGACGCAAGTATCGCACACCCCTCAATTGGTCAGAGACGGGAGAAGGACTAGTCGTTGGGCCTGATATCCTCCATGAAGCAGAAGAGCAAGTCCGGCTTGTCAAAGAGCGTTTGAAGACTGCCAACTCAAGACAAAAGAGCTACGCTGACTCACGTCAAAGAGACATGACCTTCCGAGTTGGAGACCATGTCTATCTCCGGGTCACACCTCTCAAGGGAACCTAGCGCTTCCATGTCAAAGGAAAGCTCGCACCAAGATACATCGGCCCCTTCAAGATCACTGAACAACGAGGAGAAGTCGCTTACCAGTTGGAACTGCCACCTGAACTATCCGATGTGCACAATGTATTCCACGTGTCACAACTCTGGAAGTGTCTCCAAGTTCCAGACAAGCATGATCTCTACAAGGACGTCAATCACAAAACCATTGACCTTCAGCCTAATTTGACCTATCGTGAGAGGCCCATCTGCATTTTGGGCGAGGCTGAGCGACGCACTCGAAGCCGCACCATGAAGTACTTCAAGGTCCAATGGAGCAACCACACTGAAGCAGAAGCAACTTGGGAACGCGAAGACTACCTTAGATCCGAGTTTCCGTATCTCTTTAAAGCCTAGTTTAGGAATCTCGGGGAAAAGATTCTTGTAAGGGGGGTAGGTCTGTCACACCCTGCATTTTGTAACATGTCATTTGCATTAATAAAACATGAAAATTTGGACCAACAAAAACTTTTGCATTATTTGGCTTTTATTTGGAGTAGGTTTTCTCTCTATGATTTTCAAGTGCTCTTTAAAGTCAACTACTCCACTTTATATACTTCATCTCCCTGCCCCAAACTTCTGTCCAATGATCATGCCATGTGTATAGTGCAATATAGTATTTTCTTAAAAATAAATTGGCCAAAAAGTATTTTCAAAATTTAGTTTTCCAAAAACCCCTGAATTGAGGCTTGCACTACAAGTACTTGATTTAGGGTATGAAAAATATTTCAAAGAATATATTTGAAACCTAATAGATATAGGATTCCCATAAACCACAAAAATATAATTTTAAAAGTTATTTTCCTATTTTATTTAAAAGCTTTTTCTTAAGGCCAGAAATGGTCTTTAATAGGGAAAAATTATTTTATTGATTCAAAAATATTTTACAAAAATCAGGGAAACTCCGTGGACATATATTTTCCATATATAAGAGTTTCAACACATGGTCATGTTCAAAATATTGGACAAAACCTCCCGAAACCATTTCTGCCGATTTCAAGGATTTGAAATATTTCTACAGGAAATATTTTCATAAAAATCCAAGAAAATTCTAGAATGTCACATATACATAATATGATGACATTTCAAAGTTTCATCTCAATCCAAACTGTTTTGGTTCACAAAAGTGCCCCAAAACCATCTCTGTCCAGATTCAAATTTGAACAACTTTGTACTACCAACTTTCTCTCCTTGACCCCAACTTTTGTGAACATGTTCACATGACCAAATAAAGCCACCACACTAAGTGGTGCATCAAGGGGAAGTGATTTGCTCAACTAGATCTGCAGAAGTTCATTTCTGCTAATATCTAGGGTTTACAAAAGTTGCATTGGCAACTTTGCCCAAATGAGCTCAGAATTGGTGGAAGGCCCTAATTATATGTGACATTTCACCCTGTGGAGTATCATGGAAAATGGAAAGCATCTACTTGCCCAAACCAGCATCAAACACCTTCTTCCACTTTACCAAAATCCCATTTTTGGCCTCTTCCACTAATCTCTGTAGGCTCAACTTTCTATCACGACCCCTCCTAGTCCCCCTCTAGCACCTGTGTGCCTTGCTGCCCGAGGAAGCAATGATGAAGGGGGAGAGCCCCATTTTTCTTCTCTGGACAGTGGAATCATCCCTCTCTCTCTCTCTCAGCCTCCTTCTCTCCCCTCAGCTTTCCAGAGCATCCAAGGCTCTCACCAGCTTTTGCCCCCGCCCACTGAAGTTGCCAGACACAAGTGGACGCACGAGGACGCGGGAAAACCGCGGATGCCGGCCAAAGTCGCGCTCTGGAGCACCTGGCAGAGCACCCGACCGTCGACGCCGCGTGCCCCGACCGCCTCGAACCTCCCCCGCGCGCCAGTCGATGCCCCTCGACGTCCGCTCCACGCCAGCAGGCCGCCCACTTGCTCCCGTGCCCTCCTCTCTCTCTCTCCTGCAGCTCGCGCCAGAACGCTGCCTCGCTCGGCCAATGCTCGCGCCGCTCCTGTGGCCCGCCCACAGCTCGTCCCGCTCCTCCTCTCTCTCCCTGGCACCCTGAACCACTCTCACGAACACCCCTGAGCCCTGCATTTCCTCTCTAACGGCCACCCGAGCCGATCCTGCGGACACCCGTAGGCCGCGCCTATGGTGGACCTCGGCCAGCCTATATAAGACGACCCCGAGCCTCTCTCTCACTCCCTGTCACTCCCCCACACTCCTAATCAACCTCCCGCACCACCCATTTGCCTCCAGAGCCGCCTGAGCTCGAGATCGAGCTCGAGCTCCGCCGCCTCGGCTCGTCGGCGTTCGCGCGGTACAGGCCTCCTCCGCCCCCGTTCTCCCTCGATCTGGAACCGCACGACATCACTAACACTTCCCCTCTCTTCCCCACTCTTTTTGCAGCCGGTAACGGCCGGAACCACCAATGCCTGAAGCACCTGCGCTGCGTGACCTCGTCGCCGGCAAACCAGGCTGCTCAAGTGACCAACCCCACCTCCACCCGAACGGCGACACGACGCTGAGCCCAGCAGTGCCCTCGCCCGATCCCGCCGTGACCTGCATCATCGCCGGTGAGCTCGCCGGCCGTCTGGACTTGGGGTTAGGGATGACAGGCGAGCCCCGCCTGTCAGCCTCTCCCCTCCATCGCCTCTCTCTCTCGCTGACGCCTGGGCCCCGCACGTCAGGTTTAAACCTGGCGTGCGAGCGTGCACCAGTGCGCTGGGCCGCCTCTCGGACTGGGCCTGCTGCGCTTCGGCTTCTCTGGCCTAGTTGCACAGTGCTCCTTTTCCTTTTTCTTTTCTCTTAGACTTGCAAAAATTCCACAGGATTAAGTATACATCCAAATGCAATAATTCTAGTTCATAAAATCTTTTAAAAATCCCACCTATTTAATGCTATAACTTTCATACATGCCCAACCAACTTTTTTGTGCTGTTCAAATTTAAATTCAAATTTGAGCAATTATATCCTTGTTTGAAAATCCATTACTCTGTCTCTGTAGCTCCAAATCCAGAAATAAGAATTTTTCCCATTCTTATTTTTAACCATGGTATTTAACAAAAATGAGTTGACATTTTTCTGAGCACTTTGGTTTTTTTGTTTTATTATTGCCTTATTTTATCGTTATTATTTTGCGACGATAGATTGCGTTGCTGACGAAGGAGTTGGACGAGAAGACTTTGAAAACCCAAAAGACTTTGCTGAGCCAGGCAAGCAGCCCTTTGACCATGTCTAAGAAACCCTTTTTATGCATGCCATATGGCACTTTCATTGCTTGCATCGAAGTCATGATAAAATGGTGGCCACTTGAGGTGGTTTGCCTCCGTTGCTTTTCTCGTTGACACTTGCATGATGCATGACCCTACCTTTCCATGAGGGTTATGCGAGTGGGTGTAGTTAGGATGCTAAGTAGCTTCTACGCAAATGGGTTGGGTATATGCATGGTGATGGAAGCAAGTTTGTTTTCAAAAACTTTTTCGAAAACCCCATCGGGTGCCACTTATGCCCGAGGGAGATAATGAGTTGAGTAACCACTTGATGATGAAGTGGTGTACCGAGGCAAGTGTGTGTGTTGTTTTCATAACGGATTGGTTTAAGTTGCGACCGTTATTCCAACCTTACATGCGCAACCACTCTACCCTTATATGGGAAAGGGCATTATTGATTACCTAGGCCGATACTAGCTTGGAGCCCGCATTACAAGTGACGGGGGAGTTGTTGTTGCGCTCTCTCGGGGCGGGGTCATGCCAGGTAGGGCGGCCATGACTGTTTTCACAGGGCACCGGACACACCGTGGGTACCCCGTGCTTGTGATGTGAGATGATTATGGAGCGTGGCTCCACGAAAGTGTTATGTGATAATGTTGGGCACGGGGGTTACTACCAATCGAGTGGACTCTATGTTAGTGTCGTCTAGGGAAAGATAGTGATCAGGTGCTTACCCCGGGTACTTGAGGTATCGCGGGTCGTGGATGACACGGAAGTTCCCCGGATCTTGTGTGCAAAGTGTGCAACCTCTACAGAGTGTAAAACTATTCGAATAGCCGTGTCCACGGTCACGGACAGTTGGGTAACCGCTCTTGGGCTACGTCCACATGTTTACAATCCAGTGGGTGTGTATGGATAAGTGGAAAGATTTACTTGGGTCAAGTCAAAGGACTTGACAAGATTGAGTTGGGTTGGTGCCCACTCCATTTATGTTGATATTTGTAACCAGTCCCTATGGTTACTTGAATTCATATGATGCAAGTTTTACCAGTTGTTGAACATGTCTTAGAATAGTAAAATTAGCTTTCTGCAAAAATTTACCTATATCCTGCATTGTTGTATCTCGAACCAAAACATGGGTTGCTTGCAAGTACAGTCAAAGTACTCATTGGCTTGCCACTGGTTATTTAATTGGCCAGGCATTGAAGAATAGGAGTTTGAAGAAGAGTTCTTTTGAGACGAACAAGCGAACTAGGACGTTTCCCAGTCAGAATGCCTGTAGGGTTAAGTTTATTTGGGTTCTACTTATCGACGAAGATTTCCGCTGCTCAAGTTTATTTGGTATTCAGCCCTTGTGGCTTTATCTATGTAAGACTTGATCATAATGGTCATAATTTGTGTAAGACGATATGTATGGATGTAAGACTCTTGTTATTCAGCTTTTGTGTGTTCAGTGAGCATTGATCTCTAGGATGACTGTACATGTGCATTCGGTGATCATGACTTATGAGTCGGGGTCCCCACAGGATGCCACGTGTTGGTCACCCTTGACGAAAGCATTTCTATGATGCGCGATTTATCATCATGGAAGTGGACACTTCCGTGATGATAATTTTGGTAAAGTCATGGAACACTTCTATGATAGCACAAGTATGACTATCTTGATTCTGTCATAAAATCGTCATGAATGTATATGCGTGACAGAAAATGTGACCTACTGTGACAAACACGTATCATCACAGAAGTGTATTTTTTTGTAGTGCAAGTAACATACCGATGGACAAAGGGAATTACGTATGTTGTCATATGGTTCGACCGATAAAGATCTTTGTAGAATATGTAGGAGCCAATATGGGCATCCAGGTTCCACTATTGGTTATTCACCGGAGAGGTGTCTTGGTCATGTCTACATAGTTCGAACCCGTAGGGTCTGCACGCTTAACGTTCGTTGACGATATAGTATTATATGAGTTATGTATGTTGGTGACCGAATGTTATTCGGAGTCCCGGCTGGGATCACGGACATGCCAAGGAGCTCTGGAATGGTCCGGAGGTAAAGATTGATATATAGGATGATATGGTTAGGCCAAGGGGTAAAGCCCATGTCGCTTTAGGTCGGTGCAAAAGGAGTTTTGCGGAGGCCAGGGGGCTAAACGTCGGAGACCTTGGCGTCTCACCCTGGGCCAGACGCCGAGGCCCATGGCATCTGGGCTAGACGCTAAGGACTATGTGTATGGTCCTGGAAGTCCGAGAAGGACTGTACCTAGCGGGCAAAACTGACTTTGAGGAGGCTTTTACTCCAAGTTTCGACCCCAGGGCTCAACATATAAATACAGGGGCAGGGCTAGCACGTGGAACACATCAGGATACACTAAGCCATGTGCCGGCAACCCCGCCCCTCTAGTTTATCCCCCGTCATAGTCTCTGTTGTGCTTGGCGAAGCCCTGCGGAGATTGTTCTTCACCAACACTGTCACCACGCCGTCGTGCTACCAGAACTCATCTACTACTTTGCCCCTCTTGCTGGATCAAGAAGGCGAGGATGTCATCGAGCTAAACGTGTGCTGAACGCGGAGGTGTCGTATGTTTGGTACTTGATCAGGACAGATCGTAAATATGTATGACTACATCAATTGTGTTGATAAATACTTCCGCTTAGCGATCTTCAAGGGTATGAAGGTGCTCTCCCCCTCTCGTAGCTATGCATCTCCATGGATAGATCTTGCGTGTGCATAGAAATTTTTGGTTTTCCATGCAACGTTTCCCAATAGTGGCATGATGAGCCAGGTCTATGCGCAGATGATATGCACGAGTAGAACACAAAGAGTTGTGGGCGGTGATAGTCATATTACTTACCACCAACGTCTTATTTTAATTCAGCAGTATTGTGGGATGAAGGGGCCCGAACCAACCATACATGTCCACGCACATGAGACTGGTTCCACCGATAGACATGCAACTAGTTTTGCATAAAGGTGGCTGGTAGGTGTCAGTTTCTCCTACTTTAGTTGAATCGAATTTGACTGCGGCCGGACCTTGAAGAAGGTTAAAACAGCAAACTTGACGAAACACCGTTGTGGTGTTGATGCGTAGATGATGTCTACTACACAACTTTATTCTTGTAGACTCGTGTTGGGCCTCCAAGCGCAGAATTTTGTAGGACAGTAGCAATTTTCCCTAAAGTGGTTGACCTAAGGTTCATCAATGCGTGGG
Organism: Triticum urartu; assembly: GCF_003073215.2. Classification (NCBI taxonomy): domain Eukaryota; kingdom Viridiplantae; phylum Streptophyta; class Magnoliopsida; order Poales; family Poaceae; genus Triticum; species Triticum urartu. Next base: position 238,452,606 of record NC_053026.1, read on the forward strand.
AGGCATAGGATGAAGATGGTCTCTCTCAAACAATCCTGCAACCAAATAATAAAAAGTCTCTTGTGTCCCCAACACACCAAATACAATGGCAAATTGTGTAGGTGCACTAGTTTGGCGAAGAGATGATGATACAAGTGTAGTAATGATAGTAGATATTGATTTTTGTAATAGGAACAATAAAAAACAGCAAGGTAGCAATTGCTAAAACGGAGCACAAACGGTATTGCAATGCTTGAAAATGAGGCCTAGGGTCCGTACTTTCGCTAGTGCAATCTCTCAACAATGCTAATCTAATTGGATCATATAACCATCCCTCAACGTGCGATGAAGAATCACTCCAAAGTTCCTATCTAGCGGAGAACATAAGAAGAAATTGTTTGTAGCTATTCTTTCCGATCGATCTATCCAAGAGTTCGTACTAAAATAACACCAAGTTATTATTTCCGGTCAATCTATCAAGAGTTCGTAACAAAATAATACTAAGTTATTCTTTTCGATCGATCTATCATGAGTTCGTACTTAAATAACACCGAAGCAAATTCAGATTTATAATACTCAATCCAACACAAGGAACCTCAAAGAGTACCCCAAGATTTCTATTGGAGATACAAAAGATGACACCGCGATCAACACCTATGCATAGATTACCCGAATGTCACCTCAGGAATCTGCGAGTTGAGTGCCAAAACATATCTCAAGTGAATCAATATAATACCCCATTTTCACCACAGGTATTCATATGCAGGACATATATCAAGTGATCTCAAATCCATAAAAGTATTCAATACGATAAGAACAAAATTTGGAAGGGAAAACTTAGTTCATCACAACAAGATAGAGAGGGAGAAACACCATATGATCCAACTATATTAACAAAGCCCGCGATACATCAAGATCATGCCATGTCAAGAACACAAGAGAGAGATTAAACACATAGCTACTGGTAAAAAACCTCAGCCCCAAGGGTGGACTACTCCCTCCTCATCATGGTGGGCGTCGGGATGATGAAGATAGCCAACGGTGATGAACCCCCCTCCGACGGAGTGCCGGAACGGGGTCTAGATTTTTTTTTCGTGGCTACAGAGGCTTGCGGCGGCAGAAATTCTAATGTAGGGTTACTTCTGATGGTTTCTCTATTTGTAGGATTTTTTGGCGTCGGTTTCACGCGAAGAAGGGCCTCGAGGTGAGCACAACCCACCGGGGCAAGCCGGCCCACCAGGCGCGCCCCGGTGTCTTGTGCCCTACTCCTTCACCTTCTGGTCCTTCCGCGAAGCTTCGAGGTTCTCTTTTGTTTCAAAAAAATGTCAAAAAGTTTCAGCTCATTTGGAGAACTTTCATTTCTGCACAAAAAACAACACCACGGTAGTTCTGCTGAAAACAGCGTCAGTCCAGGTTAGTTCCATGAAAATCATACCAAAACCATATAAAATTGTTGTAAACATGGCATGAATACTTCCTAAATTATAGATACATTGGAGATGTATCAACATCCCCAAGCTTAATTCCTGATCATCCTCAAGTAGGTAAATGATAAAATAAATAATTTATGAAGTGTGAATGCTAGCAAAGTGCATGAGTTTGATCAATGATAATTTCAATCACTTTTCCTAGCATCATAACACCAACTCTTTCTCATAAAACTCATCATGGTAAAGTAGCAACCAATTCACATGTTAAGGTTCAAACAATGAATTCTCTTGAAACTCAACAACCTATGTTCTTAGTCACTAAACAATTGCAATTCAACTTATTCGACAAAGTCTAAGTAAGAGCTCCACATACTCAATCATATATAGTCTTCCATGATTGCTTGTACTCAAAGCATATTCTTAGAACAAATGGCATCCATCAAACACATAGAAGTATAGGGGCTTAATATTTTGCCTCCTAACTCATTTATCATATCAAATATATTTGACTGGTCATATGTTCCTAGATCTTTCCCCACCACATGATGCTTTCCAACTAGAGAATAGTTGAGGTTGAAATGAGAATGCGTACCATTGACTCTTTGCATAAAAGTAAATACTGAAAAGTAAAAGATGGACCCTTCGCAGAGGGAAGCAGAGGTTGTTGTCGGTGTCAAAACCGGCGGATCTCGGGTAGGGGGTCCCAAACTGTGCGTCTAGGCGGATGGTAACAGGAGGTAGGGGACACGATGTTTTACCCAGGTTCGGGCCCTCTTGATGGAGGTAAAACCCTACGTCCTGCTTGATTTATTCTTGATGATATAAGTAGTACAAGAGTTGATCTACCATGAAATCGGAGAGGCTAAACCCTAAAAGCTAGCCTATGGTATGATTGTATGTTGTCCTACGGACTAAAACCCTCCGATTTATATAGACACCGGAGGGGGCTAGGGTTACACAAGGTCAGTTACAAAGGAGGAGATATACATATCCGTATTGCCTAGCTTGCCTTCCACGCCAAGTAGAGTCCCATCCGGACACGGGACGAAGTCTTCAATCTTGTATCTTCATAGTCCAACAGTCCGGCCAAAGGATATAGTCCGGCTGTCCGGAGACCCCCTAATCCAGGACTCCCTCAGTAGCCCCTGAACCAGGCTTCAATGACGATGAGTCCGGCGTGCAGTGTTGTCTTTGGCATTGCACGGTGGGTTCCTCCTTCGAATACACCACGGGAGAATTTGAATACAAGGATAGTGTCCGACCCTGCAAAATAAGTTCCACGTACCACCGTAGGGAGAATAATATTTCCACAAATCTAATTTTCTAACACGTTTTGGCAGCATGACATCATGCCATGGCCCAGTAATTATTCGAACTGTTTTTCTTTAACCAGTCCCGCACATAACGCGAGGCGGATTCTTAACATGTCTTGTCAAAGCAGAGATCGTGTTCCCCTTATTACGGGATTCTCATCAATACGGACGTGGGTAACCCAACCGCGCCACCAATTACGACGCTTGGGGGGATAAGTGAGTTTTACCAGGCTAGTGGGGGGCGCATAGTTTCGTCCGCCCTTATAAAGGGGTAAGGTCTCACCTTTTTCTACCCACGCCTTCTTCCTCCTTGCTCATCCATTCTTGCACACTCGAGCTCCAACGCCCATCTCCACATCCTTCTCCTCAACCTTCTCCAAACATGTCCGGAGCGGGAGGCAAGTGGATGGCTTCCTTCGTTACGGAGGGACACATCAAAAAGCTACGCGGAGCCGGATACTTAGCCGCTGATATCGCGCTTTGGCTTCCAGCTGTGGGGCAGATCGTCCCTACCCCGAAACCTCACGAGAGGGTGGTTTTCCTCAATCACTTCCTCCGCGGACTGGGGTTTCCCCTCCATCCATTCGTCCGCGGCCTTATCTTCTACTATGGGCTGGACTTTCATGATCTGGCCCCGAATTTCATCCTCAACATCTCGGCGTTCATCGTCGTGTGCGAGGCTTTCCTCCGCATCCGGCCCCACTTCGGTCTGTGGCTGAAGACCTTCAATATCAAGCCGAAGGTGGTGGGCGGCCAACAAGCGGAATGCAGCGGAGCCATGGTGGGCAAGACGCCCAATGTTATATGGCTCGAGGGCTCCTTCATGGAGACCGTAAAGGGGTGGCAATCACGGTGGTTCTACATCACCGTGCCGCACGACACCAACTGGGTGGCGGCCCCCGAGTTTCGATCCGGAATCCCCACATGGCTCACTTCCTGGAAGGAGAAGGGCCTGTCCTGGGGTTCATCGGTGGAGCTGGACGGACTCCAGAAATGTATCCGGAATATGATAAGCAAGAATCTTAGGCTTCTCAACATAGTCCAGGTCATGCTCTTCCGCCGGATCCTCCCGTGTCAACAACGGGATTTCAATTTATGGGAGTTCGACCCGGCCTAGCACTAGACTCTAAGCGAGCTCTTCGACATGACGCACAAGGACATCTGGAGGGTGCTGTTCGAGGGCGCCGAGGTCCCTCCTTCTCTTACCGAGGACCGCGGGCTAAGCGCGAAGTGCCCTGCGAATTCGGTGAGTTATATACATCCAGTAGGATATTTATTGCCCATAGCTTAACCATGTGCGGGGTCTGAGCTCCATGTCTTTGACAGGACTGGGTGGAGACGTTGGGGTAGATTAACTGTCTGGCCCCTCTGCCCGAAGATAATGAGGACGCTCTCCTTACAGAGATGCTGTCTCCGGCTCCTTACAAGGTGCGGGAGAAGACCAAGAAGAAGGCCAAGGGAACCCGAAAGAGTTCCCAGCGCCAGGTGGTATCGGACTCATCGTCCGATGACTCCGTGACGCACTCCTCCCACGAAGACGAGGAGGAGGATGAAGATGCTCCCCCTCCAGCCGGGGGAGACAAGAAAACGAAGGCCGCCCCAACCGGGGGGGGGGGGCAAAGGGTCCAAGAAGGGAAGGACTCTCCTTCCGGACTGCTCCACCACCGCCGCCGAAGGCGAAGATGAGTGGCTGCTCAAGGCCAAGCCCCTGGCAAAGTCGTAAGTATTCGGATACCAGAGTAACTCATAGCATACCTTTGTCGCACTGCTTCTCCTAACACCGAATATGATTATGCGGACCGCCCCAAGCCCGTATCGATGTATCCTCATCGGATGGCTCCTTGGACTCGTTGGATATGGATAGCGATCCACTTCCGACCATCTCCTCCCCTTGCCCTACGGACAACGCTGAGGTATTGTCTCGAAAGGCGCCGGGTCGAGAGGAGACAGTCCCGGAGGCGCCTCAAGGCGACCTTTCGGACTGCGGGAGCAAAGGGAGTAAGGCTCCCGAGGGCTCCATATTCGGCCCTCAGCCGAACACCGCACCGGAACCTCCAGTGGTTCCAGACTCGGGTAGGCGGCCTCCTTCCAAAAGGGGCAAGACGCCCGTGCCGGTGATGTAACACCCTCGATGCGACTATAGCTCCCACGTGTCGAGGCACGACTTAGAGACATAATCGCATTGAAGGTATATGTCGCAAGTTAGGCAATCTTCACAACATCCCATGTAATATGAATAATAAAGCGGAGAACATAGTTGGCTTACACTCGCCACGTCAAGCAAGAACATAAATAACATTACATCATCCAAAACACTCATGGCCCGACTACGGTGCCAAAATAGAAGAGAACCCAACATGCGACAACGGTCCCAATCACCCCCAACTAGGCACCACTACTGATCATCGGGAAAGGAAACGTAGTAACGCTGAGAGTCCTCGTCGAACTCCCACTTGAGCTCGTACTCGTCACCTGGAGCGGAATCACCTAGACCTGCATCTGGAGTTATAGTAATCTGTGAGCCACAGGGACTCAGCAATCTCGCACCCTCGCGATCAAGACTATTTAAGCTCATAGGAAGGAAAGGCAAATATATGTGGAGCTGCAGCAAGCGACTAGCAAGTATGGTGGCTAACTTATACGCAAAGGAGAGCGAGAAGAGGAGGCAAGGCACGAGCGAGAAGCTAGAGAACAGCTTGCGCAAACATTACTCCAACACCGTGTCCACTTCCCGGACTCCGCCGAGAAGAGGCTATCACGGTAACACACTCAGTTGATTCAATTTTAATTAATTAAGGTTCAAGTTATCTACAACCGGACATTAACAAATTCCCATCTGCCCATAACCACCGGCACGGCTTTCAAAAGTTCAGTCCCTGCAGGGGAGTCCCAACTTAGCCCATGACAAGCTCTCACGGTCAACGAAGGAATAGACCTCCTCCCAAGACGTTCCGATCAGACTCGGTATCTTGGTAACTCAAGACACTTCAACAGGTTAAAACAAGACCAGCAACACCGCCCGAATGTGCCGACAAATCCCGATAGGAGCTGCACATATCTCTTTCTCAGGGCACACTCAGATAAGCAATCCGTACAACTAAAACCAGCCCTCGAGTTTCCCCGAGGTAGCGCTGCAAGGGGCTCTAGTTTGGACCAACACTCAGAGGAGCACTGGCCCGGGGGTAAAATAAGATGACCCTTGAGTTTGCAGAACCCAAGGGAAAGAAAAGGCTAGGTGACGAATGGTAAAACCAATGTTGGGCATTGCTGGAAAAGCTTTAATCAAGGCGAAATATCAAGGGGTTCCCATTATAACCCAACCGCGTAAGGAACGCAAAATCCGGGAACATAACACCGATATGACGGAAACTAGGGCGGCAAGAGTGGAACAAAACACTAGGCGAGAGGCCGAGCCTTCCACCCTTTACCAAGTATATAGATGCATTAAGATAACATAGCAATATAATGATATCCCAACAAGTAAATAAAAGATGTTCCAACAAGGAACGGCCTCCAATCTTCACCTGCAACAAGCAACGCTATAAGAGGGGCTGAGCAAAGCGGTAACATAGCCAATCAATGGTTTGCTAGGACAAGGTGGGTTAGAGGTTTGATATGGCAATTGGGAGGCTGACAAGCAAATGGTAGGCATCGTAGCATTGGCATAGCAAAGAGCGAGCAAACTAGCATAGCAAAGATAGTAGTGATTTCGAGGCTATGATCATCTTGCCTGCACAGTTGTCAGAGTTGACTGGATCCTCACAAGCAAACTCAATGGGCTCCTCGGTAGCGAACTCGTCTCCCGGCTCTACCCAACAAGACAAACAAGCAACAAGGATACAATCAACCACGTGCAAGACCAAGCAATATGATGAAATGATGATATGCTATGCGGGATGCGATGCGGGATGCAAAATGCAAGATATGACAGGAAATGCATGAACCTGGCCTCAACTTGGAATTCCAAGGGTGCCACTGGAAAGATGAGATGAAATCTCTTGAAAACGATATAAAGAACGCCGAATCGGAGTTACGGTTTGGAAATGGCAAGCGTTTCAAAAATGACACCGGTCTGCGATTTACAGCAAGTAGGCATCTAAATGCAACGAAATGAACATGCTACAGCACCCAAACATGGCAACAAAATACATGACAGGTATGCACACAAGATGCTTAACAAAAGACTAGCACTGAGCTATGGCCAATTCATCCATTATGAGGTTCAAACAAGCATGGCAAAAATGCAAATGCAAAACAGATTCCAGACTTTGTGAAACTAACACTTGTCTAAAATTTCAGATCACGAAGCCCTCTTCGGAGCAGCAAAACAACATGATACATGACCTGATTAAGACAAGTAAGACCATGTCATGGAGCTACTCAACAATATTAACAAAAGACCCAAAGTAACCTAGGGCCAAAAGGGTTCACAAAATATACTAACGGGCACACGAACATAGCTAAAACACAATCAGTTTTCAGACTTGGTGAAAACTGAGACATGCTGAAATATAACTCACGAAGGCATGTAAACGAGCTCGATGCACTCACTACGGTGCAAGTCATGGCAAGGCAAGCATACATCCATAAATAAGGCACAAAATAAAAGCTAGACATGGCAATAACAATGGCATAGCATGCACGGATCAACTACAATAGCATCGGCAAAATCGCAAACGAGTTGACGATCTGCCCAGATTCACCATGAAGCAAAAGTAGAGCTCGATTGACTCAAGCTAGGGTGCTCCATAATTGCAAACAAAGACATGGATGGATAGATCATAACATGATTAACAAAACTCCTTTACTGATCATCCTCAAAAGAGGCACGGATCACTAGGAAACAAGCTGAACATGTGGCATCATGAACTAAATAATCCCAGACTTGGTGAAAACTACTAAGTCCCTGAAAACAAATTTACCGGGTGCCTCACTTTGCAAGCTTGCACAAGTCACCACACACATCCTAAAAATGCATGGGTCGCTCCTCTGGAAAGAAGACAAAATCCTTAACAAAACATATGAAGGACTCACAGGCATATCTTGCACTCAATAATCATGGCAAAAATGACAAAATTCTAAGATGAACTAGCAGATCTGACAATTAACTCACGAAGCCTCCTTCTAACAGCATTTTGGGCATCAAGATGAACTCAAATGAAGATGATGCAATGGAATGAAATGATGTACTCGCTGAGACGAACATTTTGATATACTATATGCCCAAATCGGAGCTACAGATGCAAAGATATCACCGGTCAAAGTATGCACACAAAATTAAGGGGGAGAGGGAAAAGTCAACCGTGAGGAGATATTTTTGGATCTAGATCTGGAATCACTGTTCACGCACGGAATCCGAGGCTCGTCGGAGATGAACTTGAAGCTCGCCGGTGATGGAGACTTCGCCGGATCCGGCCGGTGCTCCGGTCGCCGGAGTAGAGGAGGGGGCCGGCCGGGGAGAGGAAGGGGCCGGGCGGCGTTGCGGCGGCGGCGGCTCCCGAGGCGGCGGCGGGGGCAGCGCGAGGTGGCTGATGGCGGCGGGCGGCTCTGGCCCGTGATGGTGCGCAGCGGCGGCGCGTGAGCTCCGGCCGCCGGAGCTGGGAGAGGCGGCGGGGTCGAGCGGCGTTGGCCGGCGGAGCGCGTACGGGCTCGCGGGGGCCCGGATCGGGCCTCCCTGGCCAGCGGCGGCGGTGGTTGGCGCTGCCCACGTGGCAGCGTCTGGTAGGCTGAGGGGGCGCGGCGGACGTGTCCGGCTAGGCTCCGGACATGTCCGTCGGTGCAGGGATCTGTTTTTTTAGCTAGGGTTTCGTGGGAGGAGATAATCCGAAAACGGGGGGGGGGGCTATTTATAGGCATAAGTGGAGCTAGGAGAGTCCAAATGAGGTGCGGTTTTCGGCCACGCGATCGTGATCGAATGCTCTAGGGCATGGAGCAGAGTTTGGTGGGTTTTGGGCCAAATTGGAGGGGTGTTGGGCTGCAACACACACGAGGCCTTATCGGTCCCTCGGTTAACCGTTGGAGTATCAAACGAAGTCCAAATGATACGAAACTTGACAGGCGGTCTACCGGTAGTAAACCAAGGCCGCATGACAAGTATTGGTCCAATCCGGAAATGTTTAAACCCCACACACGAAAGAAAGCTAGAAATGACCACCGGAGGAGAACGAAGCGCCGGAATGCAAAACGGACAACGGGGAAAATGCTCGAATGCATGAGACGAACACGTATGCAAATGCAATGCACATGATGACATGATATGAGATGCACGAAAACGAAAACAACACATGGAGGCAAAGACCCGAACCCGAGAAAATAAATATAAAATAACGCTGGAAACGGCAAGAGTTGGAGTACAAATTGGGAAAGTTACATCTGGGGCGTTACAACACTCCACCACTACGAAAAGATCTCGTCCCGAGATCTAGGACTGAAAGAACGCCGGGTACTCAGAACGGAGGTGATCCTCGCGTTCCCAGGTAGCTTCACGGTCGGAATGGTGTGACCACTTGACTTTGAGAAATTTGATTGACTTGTTGCGAGTCTTGCGTTCCGTCTCTTCAAGAATAGCAACTGGGTGCTCACGATAAGAGAGATCTTCTTGGAGCTCAATGTCCTCGAAGTTGACGGTGCGGTCAGGAGTCTTGAAGCACTTTCGAAGCTGAGAGACATGGAACACGTCATGAACATTTGCAAAGTTTGAAGGAAGCTCGAGTTGATAGGCGAGGTCGCCTCTCTTGCTGACAATCTTGAAAGGTCCCACGTATCTAGGGGCAAGCTTTCCTTTGATACCGAAGCGACGAGTACCTTTCATAGGAGAGACGCGGAGGTAAACATGATCTCCGATCTCGAAAGCCAAATCACGGTGCTTACTATCATAGTAGCTCTTCTGCCGGGATTGGGCTGCTTTGAGGTTATCTCGAATGACTTTGCACATTTCTTCTGCTTCTGTGATTAATCATTACCCAAAAGCTGACGTTCACCGGTTTCAGACCAGTTGAGAGGGGTACGGCACTTCCTGCCATACAGAATTTCAAATGGGCCCTTGCCCAAACTTGCTTGAAAACTGTTGTTGTATGAGAATTCATCATAAGGAAGACAATCCTCCCACTTCATGCCGAAGGAGATCACACAAGCCCTGAGCATATCTTCAAGAATCTGGTTGACACGCTCGACTTGACCGCTTGTGTGAGGATGGAAAGCAGTGCTGAAGCGGATGTTGGTGCCCATGGCCTTCTGAAAAGAATCCCAAAACTTGGAGGTAAAGATGCTGCCATGGTCTGAAGATATCACTTGAGGAATACCGTGCAGAGAGACAATACGAGAGGTATAGAGTTCCACCAATTGAGCTGCAGTGATTGACTCTTTGATAGGCAGAAAGTGAGCCACTTTGGTGAGTTTGTTGATGACAACAAATATAGCATCATTGCCACGCTTGGACTTTGGAAACCCAGTTACAAAGTCCATCTCAATGTGGTCAAACTTCCATTCTGGAATGGCAAGAGGTTGGAGGAGACCTGCTGGCCTTCGGTGTTCTGCCTTCACTCTTATGCAGACATCACATTCATTCACGAATTGAGCGATCTCGCGCTTCATTCGAGTCCACCAATAAGCTTGCTTGAGGTCCTGATACATCTTCGTGCTCCCAGGGTGGATGGAGAGGAGAGAATTGTGAGCCTCGTTCATGATCACTCTACGAAGTTCTCCGTTGGGTACAACAATTCGATCCTCGAAGAAGAGAGTGTCCTTGTCATCAAGGCGGTAGCACTTGTACTTGGACTGACTCTTGGCAATCCCAATCTTCACCTTTTTCACCATAGCATCAAGAAGCTGGGCTTGGCGAATCTGGTCTTCTAGGGTAGGAGAGACTTGAAGGTTGGCAAGGAAACCTTGAGGAACAACTTGCAGATTCAGTTTGCAGAAAGCTTCACAAAGCTCGGGTTGATAAGGCTTAAGAATCAGACTGCTGCAGTAGGCCTTTCTGCTCAAAGCGTCAGCGATCACATTGGCCTTGCCTGGAGTATACTCGATACTCGGATTATACTCTTGAATCATTTCGACCCATCGAGTTTGCCTGAGGTTGAGATTAGGCTGAGTGAAGATGTTCTTGAGACTCTTGTGATCAGTGAAAATATCCACTTTTCTTCCCAATAGAAGATGTCTCCAAGTCAAAAGAGCATGCACAACTGCCGCCAACTCGAGATCATGAGTGGGGTAGTTCTTCTCATTAGGCTTCAACTGGCAAGATGTATAAGCAACAACTTTCTTCTCTTGCATCAATACTACGCCAAGACCTTGGAGAGAGGCATCACAAAAGACCTCGTACGGCTTGGATTCATCAGGCGGAGTCAGAACTGGAGCAGTGATCAACTTCTCTTTCAAAGTGTTGAAAGCAATATCACACTCCGGAGACCAAACGTACTTGACGTGCTTCTGAAGAAGATTAGAGAGAGGCTTCGCGATCTTAGAAAAGTTTTCAACGAATCTTCGATAATAGCTTGCGAGACCGAGAAAACTGCGGAGTTGCTTCACGTTCTGAGGAGGTTCCCAATTCACAATTGCAGACACCTTCTCAGGATTCACGGAAATGCCCTTGGCAGAGATGATATGACCAAGATAAAGAACCTCATCGAGCCAAAATTCACACTTGGAGAACTTGGCATAGAACTGATGTTCTCTGAGCTTATCAAGAACCAAACGCAAGTGCTTGGCATGATCTTCCTTGTTCTTGGAGAAAACCAGAATGTCGTCGAGATAGACCAAAACGAAGTCATTGGTGTAGGCGTTGAAGATGAAATTCATCATGTGAGAGAACGTCGGAGGAGCGTTGGCGAGGCCAAAAGACATGACAGTGTATTCATATGAACCAAAGCTTGTTCTGAATGCTGTCTTGGGAATATCTTCTTCACGAATTCGAATCTAGTGATAACCCATATGGAGATCAAGCTTGGAGAATACTTGAGCACCTTTGAGTTGTTCGAACAGCTCATTGATGTTGGGAAGCGGGTATTTGTTCTTGATGGTCTTCTTGTTCACCGGACGGTAATCAACACAAAGTCGGTCCGTTCCATCCTTCTTCTTCACAAAAAGAACACCACAACCCCACGGGAAAGAACTAGGCCGGATGAGACCCATTCTTTCTTGCTCATCGAGTTGCTTCTTCAGCTCCTTCAACTCTTCAGGTCCGAGCTTGTAAGGACGTTTGCACACAGGTTCCGTGCTAGGCTCAAGTTCAATAACGAATTCAACTGGCCGGTGCGGAGGCATTCCTGGAAGCTCTTCTGGAAAGACGTCTTGATATTCGCAAACGACTGGAATTTGAGAGATGGCACCCAATTCACCCTTCTCATTGAGAGAAAACAGACGAATGGTATTATCCCGAGCGGCAAAGACAATTACATCCTCAGACGAATGAGTCAATTGAATCTGCCTGGCTGCACAATCAAGCTGAGCCTTGTGCTTAGAAAGCCAATCCATCCCGAGAATAAGATCAATATCCGAGTCACCAAGAACATTTGGAGAGGACAAGAACTTATAGTCACCCAAAGTGATAGTAACATCCGGAACGCATACTCGAGATGTCATTTGACGGGCCAGAGAGACGATAGCCAACGGCTTCGGCAACACTTGAGTAACAAAATCATGCTTAGATGCAAAAGGTCTCGAGATGAAACAATGCGATGCACCAGTGTCAAAAAGAACTTTTGCAGGAATATCATTAATAGGAAGGTTACCCATGATCACATCTGACGAGTCCTCTGCCTGAGCTGTATTCATCAAATTGACCTTGGCATGCTTGGGGTTATGCTTGACCACAGCTGTACTTGCCGATCTCACAGGAGGAGGAGGAGGAAGACACCTCTGGTTGAAACACTTGTTGGCATAGTGACCCTTCTGTTGGCACTTGTTGCACGTGACCTCTGAAAGCGGACGGTGATATGGAGCACTCGATCTTGGAGCTTGATACGAAGTCTTGTTTTGAAAGCCAGGGTTGGGTGGGTGGGAAGAACCACTGCCACCTTTGCTCTTCTGCTGATACGGCTGACGGAACGGAGGAGGAGGAAGCCAAAACTTCTGCTGCTTGGCCACTTGAGTAGAGGAAGAAGGAGTAACATCTCTGACTCGCTTCCTGGAAGCATCACACCTCAACTGAGCAGCCTCTTGCTTCAGTGCCATGTTGTAGAACTCATCGTATCTCAAGGGCTCGAAAAGAACAAGAGCGAGCTGGATATCTTCTCTGAGACCACCCCTGAACTGATATATCATGCTCTTCTCATCAGGGACGTCCTGCTTGGCAAAGCGGGCAAGCTTCTGGAACAATTTGTTGTAGTCATAGACAGACAAAGAGCCTTGCTTCAGATTGCGGAATTCCACACGCTTGCTTTCAACCACGCTCTGCGAAATATGATGAGCTTGGAAATCTCGACGGAAATCATCCCAAGTGATAACACGTCCACCTCTGGAATCCTTGTACTGCTGGAACCATTCTGCAGCTTGATCTTTGAGTTGGAAGGAAGCGAACTTCACAAAGTCCTCAGGCCTGATGTTACTGCACTCGAAATGCTTACACAGATCCACAAGCCAATCCTCAGCATCGGTTGCCTCAACACAATTGCTGAAAGTCTTTGGCCCGTTAGCAAGGAACTGGTTGAGTGTAGCAAAGTGACTCTGATTGCTGCCTTGATTCCCTTGACTGCCTTGATGACGCTCTTGAAGAATTTTCATGATCAACTGTGTGTTTGCATTGGTTGCAGCCATCACAGCTTGCCATGCCTCTGGAGGAGGTGGAGGTGGTGGCGGATCAGGATTCGGAGTCGTGCTCGTTGGAGGAGCCATCCTGAAGAGGTTGACCACCATTAGCACATTGACAGATAAATATTGAAGCTGAATCCAACGGAATGAAAATTGCAACATATAGTCTTCACATCCGAACAAAATGAACGAATGCATTCCTCTTCAAATGGTCACATATCCATAAATTGAGAAGCCACGTAGAATTAGGTAGAGAAATAAATCAACAAGGTACGGATCAAGAACGAATAATCGGTAAGAAATCCCAATCTCAAACCAATATCCGTGGAAGAAGAACTAGAGCTACTAGAATTCCCACCTATGAAACTCCCGAACTTTTCCGGTTATGCAATCAGGTGTTGGGGATACAGGGGAAGCATAATATCTCACCCAAACTAGCAAATCCTACATCCAGCTGTATCCATCCTTCAACACATAACCAAGAAAACTTCGGAAACCATCTACCTCAACCTTTGAAAAGCATCCGTTATACAAGTTATGGCGATACTCCCGAACTCCCGCCCCAGTACTGGGTGGCGCCGAGGTTATCTCACCAACGAACCTCATAAAAGAGATTTTCTATGTCGGCGAACATATCTCAAGTATTCCAGAATTGCAATGATAAAATTATGATGACAACACCTCAGAGCTCAACTCCCCGGGACACTTCCACTAAACCCCTGACAGGAGGCACCAAGACAATGTTCTCATCATAAGCCATCAGAACGATTCCAAGATACTCGCGTGATCCTAAATTTTTTTAGTGAAATTTGAGAAGAGAAGAGTCAAAACTCTACGTCAGGATGCCTTACCAGAGCGATGAGGAGGCTGGGAAGTAAAAAGAATTCCTAAGCTCTCCGATATATAATTCCTAAATGACTCAAAACATTTTTCTAGACACAACTTGGCTGCTAAAAACGATCAAGCAATGGGGCTCCTAAGGTCGGGGAAGGCTCTGATTACCAACTTGTAACACCCTCGATGCGACTATAGCTCCCACGTGTCGAGGCACGACTTAGAGACATAATCGCATTGAAGGTATATGTCACAAGTTAGGCAATCTTCACAACATCCCATGTAATATGAATAATAAAGGGGAGAACATAGTTGGCTTACACTCGCCACGTCAAGCAAGAACATAAATAACATTACATCATCCAAAACACTCATGGCCCGACTACGGTGCCAAAATAGAAGAGAACCCAACATGCGACAACGGTCCCAATCACCCCCAACTGGGCACCACTACTAATCATCGGGAAAGGAAACGTAGTAATGCTGAGAGTCCTCGTCGAACTCCCACTTGAGCTCGTACTCGTCACCTGGAGCGGAATCACCTGGACCTGCATCTGGAGTTATAGTAATCTGTGAGCCACAGGGACTCAGCAATCTCGCACCCTCGCGATCAAGACTATTTAAGCTCATAGGAAGGAAAGGCAAATATATGTGGAGCTGCAGCAAGCGACTAGCAAGTATGGTGGCTAACTTATACGCAAAGGAGAGCGAGAAGAGGAGGCAAGGCACGAGCGAGAAGCTAGAGAACAGCCTGCGCAAACATTACTCCAACACCGTGTCCACTTCCCGGACTCCGCCGAGAAGAGGCTATCACGGTAACACACTCAGTTGATTCAATTTTAATTAATTAAGGTTCAAGTTATCTACAACCGGACATTAACAAATTCCCATCTGCCCATAACCACCGGCACGGCTTTCAAAAGTTCAGTCCCTGCAGGGGAGTCCCAACTTAGCCCATGACAAGCTCTCACGGTCAACGAAGGAATAGACCTCCTCCCAAGACGTTCCGATCAGACTCGGTATCTTGGTAACTCAAGACACTTCAACAGGTTAAAACAAGACCAGCAACACCGCCCGAATGTGCCGACAAATCCCGATAGGAGCTGCACATATCTCTTTCTCAGGGCACACTCAGATAAGCAATCCGTACAACTAAAACCAGCCCTCGAGTTTCCCCGAGGTGGCGCTGCAAGGGGCTCTAGTTTGGACCAACACTCAGAGGAGCACTGGCCCGGGGGTAAAATAAGATGACCCTTGAGTTTGCAGAACCCAAGGGAAAGAAAAGGCTAGGTGACGAATGGTAAAACCAATGTTGGGCATTGCTGGAAAAGCTTTAATCAAGGCGAAATATCAAGGGGTTCCCATTATAACCCAACCGCGTAAGGAACGCAAAATCCGGGAACATAACACCGATATGACGGAAACTAGGGCGGCAAGAGTGGAACAAAACACTAGGCGAGAGGCCGAGCCTTCCACCCTTTACCAAGTATATAGATGCATTAAGATAACATAACAATATAATGATATCCCAACAAGTAAATAAAAGATGTTCCAACAAGGAACGGCCTCCAATCTTCACCTACAACAAGCAACGCTATAAGAGGGGCTGAGCAAAGCAGTAACATAGCCAATCAATGGTTTGCTAGGACAAGGTGGGTTAGAGGTTTGACATGGCAATTGGGAGGCTGACAAGCAAATGGTAGGCATCGTAGCATTGGCATAGCAAAGAGCGAGCAAACTAGCATAGCAAAGATAGTAGTGATTTCGAGGCTATGATCATCTTGCCTGCACAGTTGTCAGAGTTGACTGGATCCTCACAAGCAAACTCAATGGGCTCCTCGGTAGCGAACTCGTCTCCCGGCTCTACCCAACAAGACAAACAAGCAACAAGGATACAATCAACCACGTGCAAGACCAAGCAATAAGATGAAATGATGATATGCTAAGCGGGATGCAAAATGCAAGATATGACAGGAAATGCATGAACCTGGCCTCAACATGGAATTCCAAGGGTTCCACTGGAAAGATGAGATGAAATCGCTTGAAAATGATATAAAGAACACCGGAATCGGAGTTACGGTTTGGAAATGGCAAGCGTTTCAAAAATGACACCGGTCTGCGATTTACAGCAAGTAGGCATCTAAATGCAACGAAATGAACATGCTACAGCACCCAAACATGGCAACAAAATACATGACAGGTATGCACACAAGATGCTTAACAAAAGACTAGCACTGAGCTATGGCCAATTCATCCATTATGAGGTTCAAACAAGCATGGCAAAAATGCAAATGCAAAACAGATTCCAGACTTTGTGAAACTAACACTTGTCTGAAATTTCAGATCACGAAGCCCTCTTCGGAGCAGCAAAACAACATGATACATGACCTGATTAAGACAAGTAATACCATGTCATGGAGATACTCAACAATCTTAACAAAATACCCAAAGTAACCTGGGGCCAAAAGGATTCACAAAATATACTAACGGGCACACGAACATAGCTAAAACACAATCAGTTTTCAGACTTAGTGAAAACTGAGACATGCTGAAATATAACTCACGAAGGCATGTAAACGAGCTCGATGCACTCACTACGGTGCAAGTCATGGCAAGGCAAGCATACATCCATAAAGAAGGCACAAAATAAAAGCTAGACATGGCAATAACAATGGCATAGCATGCACGGATCAACTACAATAGCATCGGCAAAATCGCAAACGAGTTGACGATCTGCCCAGATTCACCATGAAGCAAAAGTAGAGCTCGATTGACTCAAGCTAGGGTGCTCCATAATTGCAAACAAAGACATGGATGGATAGATCATAACATGATTAACAAAACTCCTTTACTGATCATCCTCAAAAGAGGCACGGATCACTAGGAAACAAGCTGAACATGTGGCATCATGAACTAAATAATCCCAGACTTGGTGAAAACTACTAAGTCCCTGAAAACAAATTTACCGGGTGCCTCACTTTGCAAGCTTGCACAAGTCACCACACACATCCTAAAAATGCATGGGTCGCTCCTCTGGAAAGAAGACAAAATCCTTAACAAAACATATGAAGGACTCACAGGCATATCTTGCACTCAATAATCATGGCAAAAATGACAAAATTCTAAGATGAACTAGCAGATCTGACAATTAACTCACGAAGCCTCCTTCTAACAGCATTTTGGGCATCAAGATGAACTCAAATGAAGATGATGCAATGGAATGAAATGATGTACTCGCTGAGACGAACATTTTGATATACTATATGCCCAAATCGGAGCTACAGATGCAAAGATATCACCGGTCAAAGTATGCACACAAAATTAAGGGGGAGAGGGAAAAGTCAACCGTGAGGAGATATTTTTGGATCTAGATCTGGAATCACTGTTCAGGCACGGAATCCGAGGCTCGTCGGAGATGAACTTGAAGCTCGCCGGTGATGGAGACTTCGCCGGATCCGGCCGGTGCTCCGGTCGCCGGAGTAGAGGAGGGGGCCGGCCGGGGAGAGGAAGGGGCCGGGCGGCGTTGCGGCGGCGGCGGCTCCCGAGGCGGCGGCGGGGGCAGCGCGAGGTGGCTGATGGCGGCGGCGGCTCTGGCCCGTGATGGTGCGCAGCGGCGGCGCGTGAGCTCCGGCCGCCGGAGCTGGGAGAGGCGGCGGGGTCGAGCGGCGTTGGCCGGCGGAGCGCGTACGGGCTCGCGGGGGCCCGGATCGGGCCTCCCTGGCCAGCGACGGCGGTGGTTGGCGCTGCCCACGTGGCAGCGTCTGGTAGGCTGAGGGGGCGCGGCGGACGTGTCCGGCTAGGCTCCGGACATGTCCGTCGGTGCAGGGATCTGTTTTTTTAGCTAGGGTTTCGTGGGAGGAGATAATCCGAAAATGGGGGGGGGCTATTTATAGGCATAAGTGGAGCTAGGAGAGTCCAAATGAGGTGCGGTTTTCGGCCATGCGATCGTGATCGAACGCTCTAGGACATGGAGCAGAGTTTGGTGGGTTTTGGGCCAAATTGGAGGGGTGTTGGGCTGCAACACACACGAGGCCTTATCGGTCCCTCGGTTAACCGTTGGAGTATCAAACGAAGTCCAAATGATACGAAACTTGACAGGCGGTCTACCGGTAGTAAACCAAGGCCGCATGACAAGTCTTGGTCCAATCCGGAAACGTTTAAACCCCAGACACGAAAGAAAGCTAGAAATGACCACCGGAGGAGAACGAAGCGCCGGAATGCAAAACGGACAACGGGGAAAATGCTCGAATGCATGAGACGAACACGTATGCAAATGCAATGCACATGATGACATGATATGAGATGCACGAAAACAAAAACAACACACGGAGGCAAAGACCCGAACCCGAGAAAATAAATATAAAATAACGCTGGAAACGGCAAGAGTTGGAGTACAAATTGGGAAAGTTACATCTGGGGCGTTACAGGTGACCTCTGTCCATCCAGAGGCACCGGACAACCTGCTGGGAGCGCTTCGTGGCGCTTCCATCGACGAAGAGCACCGCACTATTATGAGTGCGGTGATCAACAAGGTTCAGTCCGCCAAGAGCGGACTGACTGAAGCCTGTGCCAGCCTTCTAACAGGTTTTGAGGTAAGTATTTAAAATATAGGAAAAATATTACCACATATATAGTAGCCCCTGATGCTCTATTTGGTGTTCACAAAGAAAAGCCGAATAGAGGATCAAATAATATCTACAGGAGTATAATACTAGTATGTCTGTATGTGTATGCAGGCTTCACTGCTGACCTCGGCCGCACTGACTGCGGAGGTCGCTGCATTGAAGCAGGACCTCGTGGGATCCGAGAAAGAGCTCGGCCTTGCCAAGAGGCAGCTTGAGGAGAACAAAGGTAAGTGATACCTTGTCTATATATAAAAGAAAATGTGGTTGTGAAATGACATGATCATCATAAATGTGCCAGGGGCCACGACCGAGGTGGCGGCCCTGAAGCAAGCGATGTCCGAGGCCGAAAAAAAAGCGGCCCAGGAGCGCACCGAGCGGAAAAAACAAGAGGCACGGGTGGGCGAGGTGCAGCAAGAGCTCCAGGCTCTCGTGACAAAGCACGAGGCTTTGGAGCTTGACTCGAAGACTCGAGAGTCCGAGCTTGCCGCGGCCCTCGAGAGCACAAAGCATGCCAAGGCCAAAGCCCAAAAGGCCCTCCAGGAGATTGAGGCGATGGGGAAGATAGCGGCGGGTAAGGCATTCAATATGCAAAGCAAGCATGCGAAAGTAAATTACTTGTTACTTACCCGAGTCCGGAGCTCTCTAGGAGCATTCGTAGATTTGCCCCACAGCGTGTCGGTTGCCGCGAAGTTTTACCAGGCCGAGGAGGGAAGCTCGATGGAGAAGTTGTTCTAGTCTCGGTATACTGGGACCGAACACCCGGTTCCTATGAGCGACCAGCTGAAGCAACTGCTCGAGCTACACAAGGCGGCCGAACAGGCCATGAAGGGCTTCATAGTCCGGATGTGGCCCGGCGACTCCCTCCCCAACAGCTACTTCGGCCTGGTGCGGCGGCCCGTAGATGCCTGCCCACGGCTAGAAGTCATTAAGGGTCCGTCCGTATCGAAGGTGCCCGCCGGGCTTTTGCCCGTGCTAAGGTGCACTAGGCCAAGATGGACGTCGTGAAGCTGGTGAAGGAGGGGCCTCCATAGGGCAAGGAGCATCGCCACCCCGAGATGTATTACGAGGGTGTCCTGAAGGGTGCCCGTCTTGTGGCGGACGAGTGCGTGAAGGATGTAATTTTTGAATAAACCTTCTCGTGTGATCATGTATTATGAAAACTTGCTCATATGCGCTATGCAACGCTTGTTTGAATTTAAAATATTACCTTCTGTGCGGCTATTTATCAAATCTAAGAGATGGCCAGTCGTCGTCTTCTGCCCCCATGCCACGAGTGCTGGGGTGTTCGGGATAAACCTGAGCACTCTTTTTCCCATTTTTGGGTCCTTCCAGGGAGGTGCTCAGCACAACGAACAAGGCAATCAGACTATGGTGCTTTATCACTCTCACTTAGTCATAGAATTCTATAATTTTAAATTTTGGTGAAGCCCCTAGTATTCGGAAGGCCAAATTCGGGGCTCTATACACGCCTGAAGCCGGAAAATGCCGACTCCTTGCTCTAAGCGACATAAGTCTTTAGGGACTCGAAACCTCTCGAACAGCGACCAGTCTCTCGCCTTATCATGACAGTCAGTTTTAACTTTCTCTACTAAGGTGCTTAGCCCATCTGAACCGGGGCACAATCGCAGTAGTTCTCCCAGTGCTACCTTAGCCGATATAGCGGAACGTAAGGTACCAAAACATGGGAGCCGGGCAAACCCAACTATTGACCCAAGACATGATTCGGAGCTGATGCATATAATGCTATAAGTTCGGGGTGCCGCACTGTCGAAAGTGTTCGGACTTCTAACACCGTATTATGGGGTACGCTTAAGCCCCTGGCGTATTGGCCGTACCAGAGTGTATGGGTGCTGAATGTCATGAATGAACATATATGTATATATAAAAAGAAGAATAGAGAATGCGATAATAGACTAGTGCTATGCATTGTTTATTCAAAAAGGTGCATTAAAGCAAAATGATACAAGTAGTGCGATAAGCAAAAAGTGGGACTATTTGATATGTCCCTTCCAAGGACAAGCTGAGGAATGTTATTGAAAGCAGGTATTTCACTCATTATCGGAGACCACCTGGGAATTCCATGATGCGACGTAGCTTTCTGCCTCCTTGGTTGTTGTATTGTGTGTTCGGCAAACATACTGTCGGACGGTGTTTCCAGAGAGTAAAGTCCTAAAAGAGAGAAAAATAATAAGGCGGGAAGCCCCTAGTGTGGTTGAGCCGCGTCTTGGGGCATGCCATAGTCGTGCCCCCCTCCCCACCTGTGCCGATGGTATTTTCAATGCATAATTATGTACGTGGGGCACGGATTTAGCCGTTTGGCTGGGACTGGGGTGGGGGCCGCATTGCTATGCGAGCTCGGAATGTGCCAGGCGGTCTTGTTGCCGATTACTCCGGGCGCGCTTGAAGGTGTCCGAGTCTTTAATCGCCGAACTGGTGGATTGCCTTAAGAGGCTGCTTTGTGCTTCTGCTGCAAGGGCCGCAGTGTGCTCCTCCGTGCGGAGAGAGCGTTCTGTGTTTCCATTAACTGTAATGACCCCCCGAGGTCCTGGCATCTTGAGCTTGAGATATGCATAGTGTGGTACCGCATTGAATCTGGCAAATGCGGTTCGCCCGAGCAGTGCATGATAGCCACTGCGGAACGTGACTATATAGAAGATTAACTCCTCGCTTCGGAAGTTATCCGGGGATCCGAAGACCACTTCCAGTGTGACTGAGCCTGTGCAATGAGCCTCTACGCCTGGAATTACACCTTTAAAGGTTGTTTTTGTGGGTTTGATCCTTGACGGTTCTATGCCCATTTTGCGCACTGTGTCCTGATAAAGTAGGTTCAGGCTGCTGCCGCCATCCATAAGGACTCGAGTGAGGTGAAATCCGTCAATGATTGGGTCTAGGACCAGTGCGGCAAATCCGCCATGACGGATACTAGTGGGGTGGTCCCTGCGATCGAAGGTGATCGGACAGGAGGACCATGGGTTGAACTTTGGGGCGACTGGCTCCAATGCATATACGTCCTTGAGCGCATGCTTCCGCTACCTCTTGGGGATGTGGGTTGCGTATATCATGTTCACCGTCCGCACTTGCTGGGGGAACCTCTTCTGTCCTCTGGTGTTTGGCTGCCGGGGCTCCTCCTCGTCATCGCTATGTGACCCCTTATCTTTGTTTTCGGCATTTAACTTGCCGGCCTGCTTGAACACCCAACAATCCCTGTTGGTGTGGTTGGCTGGCTTGTCGGGGTGCCGTGTATTTGACATGAGTGATCGAGTATACGGTCCAAACTAGACGGGCCCAGAGTGCTTCTTTTGAATGGCTTTTTCCGCTGACCGGGTTTAGAGCCTTTGAATCCGGCATTGACTGCCGTATCCTCGGTATTGTCGTTGTTGATGCGGCGCTTATGTTTGTTGCGACGTGACCTGCCATTGCCGTCCTTGGTATCCGAAGTACCCTGGTTCTTTGATATGTTATTGCTGCGAGCCAGCCAGCTGTCATCTCCCGCACAAAAGCGGGTCATGAGTGTCATGAGGGCTGCCATGGATTTCGGCTTTTCCTGGCCAAGGTGTCGGGCGAGCCACTCGTCGCAGATGTTGTGCTTAAAAGCTGCTAGGGCCTCTGTATCCGAACAGTCGACGATTTGATTTTTCTTTGTTAGGAACCGTGTCTAGAATTGCCGGGCCGATTCCTCTGGCTGCTGAATTATGTGACTCAAGTCATCGGCAGCTGGTGGTCGCACATAAGTGCCCTGGAAGTTGTCGAGGAATGAGGCTTCCAGATCTTCCCAACAACCAATGAATTCTGCTGGCAGGCTGTTGAGCCAATGCCGAGCTGGTCCTTTGAGTTTGAGTGGGAGGTATTTGATGGCGTTTAGATCGTCACCGCGGGCCATTTGGATGTGAAGGAGGAAGTCCTCGATCCATACCGCAGGATCTGTTGTGCCGTCGTATGATTCAATATATACGGGTTTGAAACCCTCTGGGATCTGGTGATCCATTACTTCGTCTGTGAAGCATAGGGGGTGTGCGGCGCCTCTGTACTGGGCTATATCATGACGCAGCTCAAATGAGTCTTGTCCGCTGTGTTCGGCCCGGCCGGATTTACTTTTACTGTATCCCGCGTGACGGTTATCGTCTCGCATAGTGGCACGTCCTCCTGATCCGTAGATCGATCTTGCATGTTTTGCTTCGTCCTCCAATACGTCTTGCAGGTCTGGCGTATTTCCCCATGCCCTGACATTTTTATTTGAGTGGCGTTGGGGTGCGGGCTGAGCTTTTGGCTGAAGTGCCTCTCTGGCGTATTTCCCCAATAGGTTTTGGTGCTTCCTCCTCCAGTCGGGGTAGCAACCTGCACTTTGGGTAACTCTTGGAGGGGCGTTCGAGTTTATATTCCTCGGCCGCAAGGACTTCATTCCATCTGTCGGCTAGCAAATCTTGATCAGCTTGAAGCTGCTGCTGCTTTTTTTAAGGCTATTTGCAGTGGCTATAAGTCGGCGCTTGAAGCGCTCTTGTTCGACGGGATCCTCAGGCACGACGAATTCGTCATCCTCGAGGCTTGCCTCGTCTTCGGAGGGAGGCATGTAATTATCATCCATTAGCCGCTCTCTCGGGAGGGCTGGCTTCTCCATCCTCCTGCTCTACATCTTGCTGGAGGGGATTGTTGTTGTCTTCGGCGTTGTCCGGAGTGCTATTATCTCCAGTGCCGGTATCACCGCTTTTGCCTTGGCGAGACTTAGAGCGGCGCCGCTGACGTCGGCGCTTGGGTTGCTTCTTGGAGGGGTCATCCTCAGTTGTCCCGTCGCCATTGCCTTCTTTGGGTGTGTCCACCATGTATATGTCATATGATGAGGTGGCTGTCCAGTGCCCTGTGGGCAGTGGTTCTTGTTCGCCTCCTGCATCGTTGTCTATGTTGTCGATGTCTTCGGAGTCGAAGTCGAGCATGTCGGTTAAATCGTCGACAGTGGCTACTAAGTGGATGGTGGGTGGGCGGCGAATTTCTTCGTCATCCGCATCCCAATCCTGCCGGACATGGTTCGGCCAGGACTCTCCTGACAAGGAGAGAGACCTTAATGAGTTCAGTATGTCGCCGAAGGGCGAGTGCTGAAAGATATCCGCGGAGGTAAACTCCATGATCGGCGCCCAGTCAGATTCGATAGGCATGGGCGCAAGAGGTTCGGAGTCCGTGGCCGCAGAAGAATCCGGTAGTTCGGCGTCATGGCTCCCGTAAAGGGTAAGGTTGATCCTTAGCTCGATCGCCGCTGAGAGTACGACCTCCATGGCGGGGTCTATCCACCCATCCATGGATGGCGCGCTTGGCTCCGAATTGAGGGTCGGAGCAGTTGCCGGTGTGATCTCCTAAACACTGTCCGATGGTAGAGCTAAATCATGCTCATCGAGACCGTGTGGCGCACTCGGCAGGGGCTCAAATCCGTCGGAGATCAAGTCTCCACGGATGTCGGCCCTGTAGTTTAAGCTTCCAAACCTGACCTGGTGGCCAGGGGCGTAACTCTCGATCTGCTCCAGATGGCCAAGCGAGTTGGCCCATAGTGCGAAGCCGCCGAATACAAAGATCTGTCCGGGGAGAAAAGTCTCACCCTGGACTGCATCGCTATCGATGATCGGAGGAGCCATCAAGCCTAACGATGACGACACAGAGGAACTCTCAAGGAAAGCACCAATGTCGGTGTCAAAACCGGCGGATCTCGGGTAGGGGGTCCCGAACTATGCGTCTAGGCGGATGGTAACAGGAGGTAGGGGACATGATGTTTTACCCAGGTTCGGGCCCTCTTGATGGAGGTAAAACCCTACGTCCTGCTTGATTTATTCTTGATGATATGAGTAGTACAAGAGTTGATCTACCACGAGATCAGAGAGTCTAAACCCTAAAAGCTAGCCTATGGTATGATTGTATGTTGTCCTACGGACTAAAACCCTCCGGTTTATATAGACACCGGAGGGGGCTAGGGTTACACAAGGTTGGTTACAAAGGAGGAGATATACATATCCGTATTGCCTAGCTTGCCTTCCACGCCAAGTAGAGTCCCATCCGGACACGGGACGAAGTCTTCAATCTTGTATCTTCATAGTCCAACAGTCCGGCCAAAGGATATAGTCTGGTTGTCCGGAGACCCCCTAATCCAGGACTCCCTCAGTTGTCATGTGCTTTTTTTTTGGATGCCCAAGCTCTTAATGCAAAGGAACGTCACGTTATATTGCCCCTTATGATAGCAACCTTTATTATACAGTCCGTCGCTTTTATTACTTTGCCATCACAAGTTCGTACAATGCTCAATTTTCCCTTACAATAAGAGATCAAACATATTTAGGAGCAATTTTTATTGCTTTATGCACCGATGACAACTTACTTGAGGGATCTTATTCAATCCATAGGTAGGTATGGTGGATACTCATGGCAAGAAACTGGGTTTGAGGGTTTTTGGATGGACAAGTAGTATCTCTACTTAGTACGAATTTTTTCTAGCAAAAGATCCAAGGCAAACACCACATGTTGGAGGATCCATGACAATATAACTTCTATGCAAATATACACAACCATAACTCATCATGTTGTCTTCCTTGTCCAACTTCAACTAATTTGCTCAAGTTTTAAAATAATTAATGGGTATTCACAATCATAGAATATTTCCAAGATAATTTATTTGCATGTGAAAGTTCTCTTCCTTATACTAATAATTTATGAATTGCTTGCATGACCAATATTGTGATTGTCAACCTTAAAAAAATTCACTTTCTAAACCCAACGTGAAGCTACTACTACGCATGATACGAACATATAATTTCAACTTCGTGATATTAAATTCATTCAACAATTTACTCCTAGGATACAAGTGAAGCACAAGAGTAAATGACAAGCTACTCCAAAAAATATATAAGTGAAGATCAAGCGAGTAGTTATGTGAATGAGTAGCTATTTGAGGACTCTCTCTTATTTAAAAGTTTAAGACCTAAGTATTTTTATTAAATCAGAAAGCAAATTAAAATAAAATAAAATTCTAAGAATAGCACACATCATGTGAAGAAGAAAAAACTTAGGCTCAACCGAGGCTAACCGATAGTTGTTGATGAAGAAAAGTGGGATGCGTACCGGGGCATCCCCAAGCTTAGATGCTTGAGACTTCTTGGAATATTAACTTGGGATGCCTTGGGCATCCCCAATCTTGAGCTCTTGTCTCTTCTTCATTCTTCTCATAACACGGTTTCCCTAATTCTTAAAAACTTCATTGACACTAAGCTCAACAAGAACTCGTAAGATATGTTAGTATAAATCAATGCAACACCTTATCATTATCTACTGTAGAAAATCACTAAAATTATAATTTAACATTTCATACTAAATTCCTCTACATATTTAATAGTCCTATCCTCAAATAGAATCATTAAACAAGCAAACATATGCAAACAATGCAACCATAACAGCAATCTGCCAAAACAGTACAGTCTGTAAAGAATGCAAGAACATTCATACTTCTGTAACTCCAAAACTTCTAAAACTTTACCACACTGTAGAAAATTTATCAGATCTTATTGTGCAAAAAGTTTCAACATTTTATCACATTCTGACTTTTCTAGGGAATTTTTGCAACAGCGATAAACTTTTTGTTTTGAAACAGCAACATGTAGAATTGCAAAATAAGCATGGCAAAGGCTATACTTGACATTTTTATTGAAATAAAATATGCAAAATATTATTCTAAATAAAATCAATAAAATACTAAAAATAAAATTTCACTCCAAGCAAAACACGTATTATGTGACGAATGAAAATATAGCTCCAAGTGAGGTTACCGATAATGTTGGAGACGAAAGACAGGATGCCTTCCGGGGCATCCCCAAGCTTAGTTGCTTGGATCTTCCTTTAATATTACCTTGGGGTGCTTTGGGCATCCCCAAACTTAGGGTCTTGTCACTCCTTATTCTCCTCGTATAGATGTCTCACCCAAAACTTGAAAACTTCAATCACACAAAACTTAACGGAACTTCGTGGGATATGTTAGTATGATAAAGAGCAAACCATTCACTTCGGTACTGTCAAAGACAAGATTCATAATTGTTATCACACAATGCGTAACATATCATTTCCACAATTTATATTGATCAATATAAGCCAATGAAACTAGAAAACAAGCAAACTATGCATCAAAATCAGAATCTGTCAAAAACAGAACAGTCTGTAATGATCTGAACAACAACCATACTTCTACTACTCCAAAAATTCCGAGAAATTAGGAAAACCTGAGAAATTTGTATATAAATCTTGTGAAAAAAGAATCACGATTTTATCATGCTTCTGTAAAAAATGCAAATTAATTTACTGGGCGCAAAAGTTTCTGTATTTCAGCAAGATCAAATCAACTATCACCATAGACCATCCCAAAGGTCTTACTTGGCACTTTATTGAAACGAAAGCTATAAAACATGATTAATATAGTAGTCTAATCATGTGAACACACAATAAAAGTAGCGGTAAATGTTAGGTTGTCTCACAACAAGCGCTTTTCTTTAATGCCTTTTAAGCAATGCATGATGATTTTAATGATGCTCGCATAAAAGATAAGAACTGAAACATAAAGAGAGCATCATGAAGCATATGACTAGCACATTTAAGCCTAACCCACTTACTATGCATAGGGATTTTGTGAGAAAAAAATTCATGGGAACAAGAATCAACTAGCATAGGAAGACAAAACAAGTGCAACTTCAAAACTTTGAACATAAACAGAGGAAACTTGATATTAGTGAGAAGCCTACAAGCATATGTTCCTCTCTCATAATAATTTTCAGTAGCATCATGAATGAATTCAACAATATAACTACCACATAATGCATTCTTTTCATGATCCACAAGCATATAAATGTCATTACTCTCCACATAAGCAAATTTATTCTCATGAATAGTAGTGGGAGCAAACTCAACAAAATAACTATCAGGGAATTGAAAATTAAAATCATGATGACAAGTTTCATGGTTATCATTATTCTTCATGTCATCACCATAATCATCATAGATAGCAACTTTATTGTCACAATCAATTGAAACCTCTTCCAAAATGGTGGATTCATCACTAAATAAAGTCATGACCTCTCCAAATCCACTTTCATCATTATAATCATCATAAATAGGAGGCATGCAATCATTATAACAACTTTGCACATCAAATCTTGGGGGGACTAAAAATATCATCTTCATCAAACATAACATCACCAAGCTTATGGCTTTGCATATCATTAGCATCATGGATATTCAAAGAATTCATACTAACAACATTGCAATTATGATCATCATTTATACCAAACATTCTATTGAATTCTTCTTCTATCAATTGAGCACATTTTTCCTTTTCATCATTTTCACGAAATACATTATAAAGATGAATAATATGATGCAACCTCAATTCCATTTTATTTTTGTAGTTTTCTTTTATAAACCAAACTAGTGATAAAACAAGAAACTAAAAGATTCAATTGCAAGATCTAAAGATATACCTTCAATCACTCACCTCCCCAGCAACAGCGCCAGAAAAGAGCTTGATGTCTACTGCACAACTTTATTCTTGTAGACTCGTGTTGGGCCTCCAAGCGCGGAGTTTTGTAGGACAGTAGCAATTTTCCCTCAAGTGGATGACCTAAGGTTTATCAATCCGTGGGAGGCGTAGGATGAAGATGGTCTCTCTCAAACAATCATGCAACCAAATAATAAAAAGTCTCTTGTGTCCCCAACACACCAAATGCAATGGCAAATTGTATAGGTGCACTAGTTCAGCGAAGAGATGATGATACAAGTGCAGTAATGATAGTAGATATTGATTTTTGTAATAGGAACAGTAAAAAAACAGAAAAGGTAGCAATTGATAAAACAGAGCACAAACGGTATTGCAATGCTTGAAAATGAGACCTACGGTCTGTACTTTCGCTAGTGCAATATCTCAACAATGCTAATCTAATTGGATAATATAACCGTCCCTCAACGTGCGATGAAGAATCACTCCAAAGTTCCTATCTAGCGGAGAACATCAGAGGAAATTGTTTGTAGCTATTCTTTCCGATCGATCTATCCAAGAGTTCGTATTAAAATAACACCAAGTTATTCTTCCCGGTCGATCTATCAAGATTTCGTACTAAAATAACACTAAGTTATTCTTTCCGATCAATCTATGAAGAGGTCGTACTAAAATAACACCAAAGCAAATTCAGATTTATAATACTCAATCCAACACAAAGAACCTCAAAGAATGCCCCGAGATTTCTATCGAAGAAACAAAAGACGAGAACGCACATCAACCCCTATGCATAGATTACCCCAATGTCACCTCGAGAATCCATGAGTTGAGTGCCAAAGCATATCTCAAGTGAATCAATATAATACCCCATTGTCACCACGGGTATTCATATGCAAGGCATATATCAAGTGCTCTCAAATCAATAAAAGTATTCAATCTGATAAGAACGAAATCTCAAAGGGAAAAATCAATTCATCACAACAAGATAGAGAGGAAGAAACACCATATGATCCAATTATATTAACAAAGCCCGTGATACATCAAGATCATGCCACCTCAAGAACAGGAGAGAGAGATTAAAGACATAGCTACTGGTAAAATCCCTCAGCACCAAGGGTGGACTACACCCTCCTCATCTTGCTGGCCGCCGGGATGATGAAGATGGCCACCGCTGATGATTTCCCACTCCGACGGAGTGCGGGAACGGAGTCTAGATTGGTTTTTCATGGCTACAGAGGCTTGCGGCGGCAAAAATTCTAATCTAGGGTTACTTTCGATGGCTTCTCTATTTATAGGATTTTTTTGGTGTTGGTTTCACGTGAAGATGGGCCTCGAGGTGAGCACAACCCACCAGGGCAAGCTGGGCCCACCAGGCGCGCCCCGGTGTCTTATGCCCTACTCCACCTTCTGGTCCTTCCATGAAGCTTCGGGGGTCTCCTTGTTCCAAAAAAATCATCAAAAAGTTTTAGATCATTTGGAGAACTTTCACTTATGCACAAAAAACAACACCACGATAGTTCTACTGAAAACAGCGTCAGTCCGGGTTAGTTCCATGCAAATCATACCAAAACCATATAAATTTTTTGTAAACATGGCATGAATACTTCATAAATTATAGATACGTTGGAGATGTGCCAGTAGGTAAGAACAGTTCTTGCTAGAAGCCCGTAGAAGCCACGTAAAACTTGCAACAACAAAGTAGACGACGTCTAACTTGTTTTTGCAGGGCATGTAGTGATGTGATATACGTTGTTGTATGAGATGATCATGTTTTGTAAGTTATCGGCAACCGGCAGGAGCCTTATGGTTGTCAGTTTATTGTATGAAATGCATACACCATGTAATTGATTTACTTTATCACTATGCTTTAGCGATCATTGTAGAAGCAATAGTTGGCGAGACGACCACGAAGCTACGATGGAGATCAAGGTTTCAAGCCGGTGACAATGGAGATCATGACGATGCTTTGGAGATGGAGATCAAAAGCAAAAGAGGATGATGGCCATATCATGTCACATATTTTGATTGCATGTGATGTTTATCTTTTATTCATCTTATTTTGCTTAATACGGCAGTAGCATTATAAGATGATCCCTTAACTAAAATTTCAAGGTATAAGTGTTCTCCCTGAGTATGCATCGTTGCGACAGTTTTTCTTGTTGAGACACGTGATGATCGGGTGTGATAGACTCTACGTTCACATATAATGGGTGCAAAACAGTTTTGTACATGCGGAATACTCGGGTTAAACTTGACGAGCCTGGCATGTATAGACATGGCCTCGGAACACTGGAGACCGAAAGGTCGAACGTGAATCACATAGTAGATATGAACAACATAGAGATGCTCACCATTGATGACTACTCCATCTCACGTGATGATCAGACATGGTTTACTTGATTTGAAAGATCTTAGTAGCAATGATGTGGACTGGGTCCGTGATCTGAGGATTATCCTCATTGCTGCACAGAAGAATTATGTCCTTGATGCACCGCTAAGTGACAGACCTGTTGCAGGAGCAGATGCAGACGTTATGAACGTTTGGCAAGCTCGATATGATGACTACTTGATAGTTTAGTGCACCATGCTTTACGGCTTAGAATCGGGACTTCAAAGACGTTTTGAATGTCGCGGAGCATATGAGATGTTCCAAGAGCTGAAATTGGTATTTCAGACTTTTGCTCTTGTTGAGAGGTATGAGATCTCTAACAAGTACTTTGCCTATAGGATGGAGGAGAATAGCTCAGCTAGTGAGCATGTGCTCAGAATGTCTAGGTACTACAATCACTTGAATCAAGTGGGAATTAATCTTCCAGATAAGATAGTGATTGGCAGAGTTCTCTAGTCACTATCACCAAGCTACTAGAACTTCGTGATGAACTATAATATGCAAGGGATGACGAAAACGGTTCCCGAGCTCTTCGTGATGCTGAAATTGGTGAAGGTAGAAATCAAGAAAGAGCATCAAGTGTTGATGGTTAATAAGACCACTAGTTTCAACAAAAACGGCAAGGGAAGAAAGGGAACTTCAAGAAGAGTGGCAAGCAAGTTGTCACTCCCGTGAAGAAGCCCAAATCTGGGTGCCTCTACTGCAAAGGGAATGGTCATACACCCAAACATGGGTGCTTCCTGAAACTGAGTGCTTCTACTGCAAAGGGAATGGTCACTAAAAGTGAAACTGGCCCAAATACTCGGCGGATAAGAAGGATGGCAAAGTGAACAAAGGTATATTTGATATACATGTTATTGATGTGTACCTTACTATTATTCATAGTAGTACCTGGGTATTTGATACTGGTTCAATTGCTAAGGTTAGTAACTCGAAACAGGAGTTGCAGAATAAACAGAGACTAGTTAAGGGTGAGATGACGATGTGTGTTGGAAATGATTCCAAGGTCGATATGATTGCCATCGCACACTCCCTCTACCTTCGGGATTAGTGTTGAACCTAAATAAATGTTATTTGGTGTTTAGGTTGAGCATGAATATGATTAGATCATGTTTATTGCAATATGTTTATTCATTTAAGTCAAAGAATAATTGTTGTTCTGTTTACATGAATAAAACCTTCTATGGTCATACATTCAATGTGAATGGTTTATTGAATCTCGATCATAGTGATACACATATTCATAATATCGATGCCAAAAGATGCAAAGTTGATAATGATAGTGCAACATATTTGTGGCACTGCCGTTTCGGTCATATTGGTGTAAAGTGCATGAAGAAACTCCATGCAGGTGGGCTTTTGGAATCACTTGATTATGAATCATTTGATACTTGCGAACCATGCCTCATGGGCAAGATGATTAAAACTCCGTTCTCCGAAACAATGGAGCGAGCCAATGACTTATTGGAAATAACACATACCGATGTATGCGGTCCGATAAGTGTTGAGGCACACGGTGGGTATAGTTATTTCCTGGCCTTCACAGATGATTTGAGCATATATGGATATATCTAATTAATGAAACACAATTCTGAAACATTTGAAAAATTCAAAGAATTTCATAGTGAAGTGGAGAATCACCATAACAAGAAAATAAAGTTTCTATGATCTGATCGCAGAGGTGAATAATTGAGTTACGAGTTTGGCCTTCATTTAAAACAATGTGGAATTGTTTCACAACTCACGCCACCTGGAACACCACAACGTAAAGGTGTGTCTAAACATCGTAACCATACTTTATTAGATATTGTGCGATCTATGATGTCTCTTACTGATTTACCACTATCGTTTGGGGTTATGCATTAGAGATAACCACATTCAAGTTAAAAAGGGGCACCGTCTAAATCTGTTGAGACGACACCGTATGAACTATGGTTTGGCAAGAAACCTAACTTGTCATTTCTTAAAGTTCGGGGTTGCGACACTTAAGTCAAAAGGCTTGACCCTGATAAGCTCGAATGCAAATCGGAGAAGTGCGTCTTCATAGGATACCCAAAGAAAACAATTGGGAACACCTTCTACCACAGATTCGAAGGCAAGATCTTTGTTGCCAAGAATGGAACATTTCTAGCGAAGGAGTTTCTCTCGAATGAAGTAAGTGGGAGGAAAGTAGAACTTGATGAGGTAATTATACTTTCTCTCAATTTGGAAAGTACCACATCAGAGAAATCCGATCCTGTGATGCCTACACCAACTTGATAGGAAGCTGATGATGATGATCATGAAACTTCAGATCAAGTTACTACTGGACCTCGTAGGTCGAACAGAGCATGTTTCACACCAGAGTGGTACGGTAATCCAGTCCTGGAAGTCATGTTACTAGACCATGGCGAACCTACGAACTATGAAGAAGCTATGATGAGCCCAGATTACAATAGATGGCTTGAGGCCATGAAATCTAAGATATGATTGCTACCTCTTGAGCACTGCGTTGGTTTTCCCTTGAAGTGGAAAGGGTGATGCAGCAAAGTAGCATAAGTATTTCCCTCAGTTTTTGAGAACCAAGGTATCAATCCAGTAGGAGGCTACGCGCGAGTCCCTCGCACCTACACAAAACAAATAAATCCTCGCAACCAACGCGATTAGGGGTTGTCAATCCCTACACGGTCACTTAAGAGAGTGAGATCTGATAGATATGATAAGATAATATTTTTGGTATTTTTATGATAAAGATGCAAAGTAAAATAAAAGGCAATGAAAATAACTCAGTGTTGGAAGATTAATATGATGGAAGATAGACCCGGGGGGCATAGATTTCACTAGTGGCTTCTCTCAAGAGCATAAGTATTTTACGGTGGGTGAACAAATTACTATTGAGCAATTGACAGAATTGAGCATAGTTATGAGAATATCTAGGTATGATCATGTATATAGGCATCACGTCCGAGACAAGTAGACCGACTCCTGCCTGCATCTACTACTATTACTCCACACATCGACCGCTATCCAGCATGCATCTAGAGTATTAACTTCATAAGAACAGAGTAACGCTTTAAGAAAGATGACATGATGTAGAGGGATAAATTCATGCAATATGATAAAAACCCCATCTTATTATCCTCGATGGCAACAATACAATACGTGCCTTGCTGCCCCTACTGTCACTGGGAAAGGACACCGCAAGATTGAACCCAAAGCTAAGCACTTCTCCCATTGAAAGAAATATCAACCTAGTAGGCCAAACCAAACTGATAATTCGAAGAGACTTGCAAAGATAACCAATCATACATAAAAGAATTCAAAGAAGATTCAAATATTGTTCATAGGTAAACTTGATCATAAACCCACAATTCATCGGTCTCAACAAACACACCACAAAAGAAGATTACATCGAATAGATCTCCACGAGAGAGGCGGAGAACATTGTATTGAGATCCAAAAAGAGAGAAGAAGCCATATAGCTAATAACTATGGACCCGAAGGTCTGAGGTAAACTACTCACACATCATCGGAGAGCCTATGGTGTTGATGTAGAAGCCCTCCGTGGTCGATGCCCCCTCTGGCGGAGCTTCGGAACAGGCCCCAAGATGGGATCTCGTGGATATAGAAAGTTACGGCGGTGGAATTAGGGTTTTGGATCCGTATCTGATCGTTTGGGGGGTACGTAGGTATATATAGGAGGAAGGAGTACGTCGGTGGAGCAACAAGGGGCCCACGAGGGTGGAGGGCGCGCCTGGGGGGGTAGGCGCGCCCCCTACCTCGTGGCTTCCCTATTTGTTGCTTGACATAGGGTCCAAGTCTCCTGGATCTTTTTCGTTCCAAAAATCACGTTCCCAAAGGTTTCATTCCGTTTGGACTCCGTTTGATATTCTTTTTCTGTGATACTCTGAAATAGGCAAATAAACAGCAATCCTGGGCTGGGCCTCCGGTTAATAGGTTAGTTCGAAAAATAATATAAAAGTGAATAATACAGCCCAATAATGTCCAAAACAGAAGATAATATAGCATGGAGCAATCAAAAATTATAGATACGTTGGAGACGTATCAAGCATCCCCAAGCTTAATTCCTGCTCGTCCTCGAGTAGGTAAATGATAAAAATAGAATTTTTGGTGCGGAATGCTACTAGGCATAATTTCAATGTAATTCTTCTTAATTGTGGTATGAATATTCAGATCCGAAAGATTCAAGACAAAAGTTTAATATTGACATAAAAATAATAATACTTCAACCATACTAACTAAGCAATTATGTCTTCTCAAAATAACTTGGCCAAAGAAAGTTATCCCTACAAAATCATATAGTCTGGCTATGCTCTATCTTCACCAAACAAAGTATTTAAATCATGCACAACCCCGATGACAAGCCAAGCAATTGTTTCATACTTTTGATATTCTCAAACTTTTTCAATGTTCACGCAATACATGAGCGTGAGCCATGGACATAGCACTATATGTGGAATAGAATGGTGGTTGTAGAGAAGACAAAAAGGGAGAAGATAGTATCACATCAACTAGGCGTATCAACGGGCTATGGAGATGCCCATCAATACATATCAATGTGAGTGAGTAGGGATTGCCATGCAACGGATGCACTAGAGCTATAAGTATATGAAAGCTCAACAAAAGAAACTAAGTGGGTGTGCATCCAACTCGCTAGCTCACGAAGACCTAGGGCATTTTGAGGAAGCCCATCATTGGAATATGCAGGCGAAGTTCTATAATGAAAAATTCCCACTAGTATATGAAAGTGATATCATAGGACTCTCTATCATGAAGATCATGGTGCTACTTTGAAGCACAAGTGTGGTAAAAGGATAGTAGCATTGTCCCTTCTCTCTTTTTCTCTCATTTTTTTATTTGGGCCTTTTCTCCTTCTTTTTTTATGGCCCCATTTTTTTTAGTCCGGAGTCTCATCCCAACTTGTTGGAGAATCATAGTCTCCATCATCCTTTCCTCACTTGGGACAATGCTCTAATAATGATGATCATCACACTTTTATTTACTTACAAGTCAACAATTACAACTCAATATTTAGAACAAAATATGACTCTATGTGAATGCTTCCGGCGGTGTACCAGGATATGCAATGAATCAAGAGTGACATGCATGAAAGAATTATGAACGGTGGCTTTTCCACAAACACGATGTCAACTACATGATCATGCAAAGCAATATGACAATGATGGAGCGTGTCATAATAATCGGAACGGTGGTAAGTTGCATGGCAATATATCTCGGAATGGCTATAGAAATTCCAGGATAGGTAGGTATGGTGGCTGTTTTGAGGAAGGTATATGGTGGGTGTATGATACCGGCGTAAAGTGCGTGGTATTAAAGAGGCTAGCAATGGTGTAAGGAAGAAAAGTGCGTATAATCCATGGACTCAACATTAGTCATAAAGAACTCATATACTTATTGCAAAAGTCTACAAGTTATCAAAGCAAAGTATTACGCGCATGCTCCTAGGGGGATAGATTGGTAGGAAAAGACCATCGCTCGTCCCCGACCGCCACTCATAAGGAAGACAATAAATAAATAAATAATGCTCTGACTTCATCACATAACGGTTCACCATACGTGCATGCTACGGGAATCACAAACTTTAACAAAAGTATCTATCAAATTCACAACTACTCAACTAGAATGACTCTAATATCACCATCTTTATATCTCAAAACATTCATCAAGCATCAAACTTTCTTAGTATTCAACACACTCATAAGATTTTTTTTACAAATCTTGTATACCTAGCATATTAGGATTATTTAAGAAAATTACCATGCTATTTAAGACTCTCAAAATAATCTAAGTGAAGCATGAGAGATCAATAGTTTCTATAAAACAAATCCACCACCGTGCTCTAAAAGATATAAGTGAAGTACTAGAGCAAAACTATATAACTCAAAATATATAAGTGAAGCACATAGAGTATTCTAATAATTTTCCGAATCATGTGTGTCTCTCTCAAAAGGTGTGTAGAACAAAGATGATTGTGGTAAACTAAAAAGCAAAGATTCGAATCATACAAGACGCTCCAAGCAAAACACATATCATGTGGTAAATGAAAATATAGCTCCAAGTAAAGTTACCGATAGAAGTAGACGAACGAGGGGATGCCTTCCGGGGCATCCCCAAGCTTTGGCTTTTAGGTGTCCTTAGATTATCTCGGGGGTGACATCGGTATACCCAAGGTTAGGCTCTTGCCACTCCTTGTTCCATAATCCATCAAATCTTCACCCAAAACTTGAAAACTTCACAACACAAAACTTAAAGTAGAAAATCTCGTGAGCTCCATTAGCGAAAGAAAACAAAACACCACTTCAAGGTACTGTAATGAACTCATTCTTTATTTATATTGGTGTTAAACCTACTGTATTCCAACTTCTCTATGGTCTATCAACTATTTTACTAGCCATAGATTCATCAAAATAAGCAAACAACACATGAAAAACAGAATCTGTCAAAAACAGAATAGTCTGTAGTAATCTGTAGCTAATGCAAGATCTGTAACCCCAAAAATTCTAAAATAAATTCTGGACGTGAGGAATTTATCTATTAATCATCTTAAAAAATAATTAACTAAATATCACTTTCCAAATAAAAATGGCACCAGTTCTCGTGAGCCCTAAAGTTTCTGTTTTTTACAGCAAGATTAACAAGACTTTCCCCAAGTCTTCCCAACGGTTCTGCTTGGCACAAACACTAATTAAACAAAAAAATCACAACCAAAACATAGGCTAGATAAATTATTTATTACTAAACAGGAGCAAAAATCAAGGAATAAAAGAAATTGGGTTGCCTCCCAACAAGCGCTATTGTTTAACGCCCCTAGCTAGGCATAAAAGCAAGAATAGATTTAGGTATTGCCATCTTTGGTAGGCAATCCATAAGTGGCTCTCATTATAGATTCATAAGGTAATTAAATTTTATTTCTAGGGAAGTGTTCGATTCCTTTCCTTAATGGAAATTGGAATCT
Organism: Triticum urartu; assembly: GCF_003073215.2. Classification (NCBI taxonomy): domain Eukaryota; kingdom Viridiplantae; phylum Streptophyta; class Magnoliopsida; order Poales; family Poaceae; genus Triticum; species Triticum urartu. The sequence continues at coordinate 238,490,406 of NC_053026.1, forward strand.
AATATTCCCTTCCTTCATATCAATAATTGCACCAATCGTTCTAAGGAAAGGTCTACTAAGAATAATAGGACATGAAGGATTGCAATCTATATCAAGAATGATAAAATCTATGGGCACATAATTAATATTTGCAACAATAAGAACATCATTAATTCTTCCCATAGGTTTCCTAATAGTGGAATCCGCAAGGTGCAAGTTTAGAGAGCAATCATCAAAATCACGGAAACCTAGCAAATCGCTCAAAGTTTTGGGAATAGTGGAAACACTAGCACCCAAATCACATAAAGCATAGCATTCATGATCTTTAATTTTAATTTTAATAGTAGGTTCCCACTCATCATAAAGTTTTCTAGGGATGGAAACTTCCAACTCAAGTTTTTCTTCATAAGATTGCATCAAAGCATCAACGATATGTTTGGTAAAAGCTTTATTTTGACTATAAGCATGAGGAGAATTTAGCACGGATTGCAACAAGGAAATACAATCTATCAAAGAGCAATTATCATAATTAAATTCCTTTAAATCCAAAATAGTGGGTTCATTACTATTTAAAGTTTTGACTTCTTCAATCCCACTTTTATCAATTTTAGCATCAAGGCCTAAAGACACCGAATTTTTGGAACATTGTCTAGGTAAAGGTGGATCATATTCAGTCCCATCATTATCAAGATTCATATTGCAAAACAAAGATTTAATATGGGACACATCAATAACTTTTAGATCTTCATCTTTATTATCATGGAAACTAGAAGAACATGCCTTTATAAAGCAATCTTTCTTAGCACGCATCCTAGCGGTTCTTTCTTTGCACTCATCAATGGAAATTCTCATGGCTTTGAGAGACTCATTGATATCATGCTTAGGTGGAATAGATCTAAGTTTCAAAGAATCAACATCAAGAGAAATTCTATCAACGTTCCTAGCCAACTCATCAATCTTAAGTAATTTCTCTTCAATCAAAGCATTGAAATTCTTTTGTGAAGTAATAAATTCTTAAACATTAGATTCAAAATAATAGGGCATCTTATTATAATTTTTATAAGAATTGTTGTAGGAATTACCTCTAGAGGAATTGCTAGGATAAGGCCTAGGATTAAAGTTTCCTCTAGACGCGTTGTTACCAAAATTATTCCTACCAACAAAATTCACATCCATAGATTCATTATTATTCTCAATCAAAGTAGACAAAGGCATATCATTAGGATCAGAAGAAACACTCTTAGTAGAAAATAATTTCATAAGTTCATCCATCTTTCCACTCAAAACATTAATTTCTTCTATCGCATGCACTTTTTTATTAGTAGATCTTTTAGTGTGCCATTGAGAATAATTAACTATAATATTATCTAGGATTTTAGTAGCTTCTCCTAAAGTGATTTCTATAAAAGTGCCTCCCATGGCCGAATCTAAAAGATTCCTAGAAGCAAAATTCAATCCGGCATAAAAAAATTGTATAATCATCCACAAATTCAAACCATGCATAGGGCAATTATGTATCATTAATTTCATCCTCTCCCAAGCTTGTGCAACATGTTCATGATCAAGTTGCTCAAAATTCATAATATCGTTTCTAAGAGAGATAATCTTAGCGGGAGGAAAATACTTAGAGATAAAAGCATCTTTGCACTTATTCCAAGAATCAATACTATTTTTAGGCAAAGACGAAAACCAAGCTTTAGCACGATCTCTAAGCAAAAAAGGAAATAGCTTCAACTTAACAATATCATTGTCAACATCTTTCTTCTTTTGCATATCACACAAATCAACGAAGCTATTTAGATGAGTAGCGGCATATTCACTAGGAAGGCCGGCGAATTGATCTTTCATGACAAGATTCAACAAAGCGGCATTAATTTCACAAGATTCAGCATCGGTAAGAGGAGCAACCGGAGTGCTAATAAAAACATTGTTGTTGGTATTGGTAAATTCACACAATTTAGTGTTATCTTGAGCCATCGTGACAAGCAAGCAATCCAACACACAAGCAAACGAGGAACGGGCAAAAAAGAGGCAAATAGAGAAAGAGAGGGAGGATAGAGAGAGAGAGGGCGAATAAAACGGCAAGGGTGAAGTGGGGGAGAGGAAAACGAGAGGCAAATGGCAAATAATGTAATGCGGGAGACAAGGGTTTGTGATGGGTACTTGGTATGTTGACTTTTGCGCAGATCTCCCCGGCAACGGCTCCAGAAATCCGTCTTGCTACCTCTTGAGCACTGCATTGGTTTTCCCTTGAAGAGGAAAGGGTGATGCAGCAAGGTAGCGTAAGTATTTCCCTCAGTTTTTGAGAACCAAGGTATCAATCCAGTAGGAGGCTATGCACGAGTCCCTCGCACCTACACAAAACAAATAAATCCTCGCAATCAACGCGATAAGGGGTTGTCAATCCCTACACGGTCACTTACGAGAGTGAGATCTGATAGATATGATAAGATAATATTTTTGGTATTTTCATGATAAATATGCAAAGTAAAATAAAAGGCAATGAAAATAACTAAGTGTTGGAAGATTAATATGATGGAAGATAGACCCGGGGGCCATAGGTTTCACTAGTGGCTTCTCTCAAGAGCATAAGTATTTTATGGTGGGTGAAAAAATTACTGTTGAGCAATTAACAGAATTGGGCATAGTTATGAGAATATCTAGGTATGATCATGTATATAGGCATCACGTCCGAGACAAGTAGACGGACTCCTGCCAGCATCTACTACTGTTGCTCCACACATCGACCGCAATCCGGCATGCATCTAGAGTATTAAGTTCATAAGAACAGAGTAATGCTTTAAGCAAGATGACATGATGTAGAGGGATAAATTCATGCAATATGATAAAAATCTCATCTTGTTATCCTCGATGGAAACAATACAATACGTGCCTTGCTGCCCCTACTGTCACTGGGAAAGGACACCGCAAGATTGAACCCAAAGCTAAGCACTTCTCCCATTGCAAGAAAGATCAATCTGGTAGGCCAAACCAAACTGATAATTTGAAGAGACTTGCAAAGATAACCAATCATACATAAAAGAATTCAGAGAAGATTCTGATATTGTTCATAGATAAACTTGATCATAAACCCACAATTCATCGGTCTCAACAAACACACCGCAAAAGAAGATTACATCGAATAGATCTCCACGAGAGAGGGGGAGAACATTGTATTGAGATCCATAAGAGAGAAGAAGCCATCTAGCTAATAACTATGGACCCGAAGGTCTGAGGTAAACTACTCACACATCATTGGAGAGGCTATGGTGTTGATGTAGAAGCCCTCCGTGATCGATGCCTCCTCCGGGGGATCTCCGGAACAGGCCCCAAGATGGGATCTCGTGGATATAGAAAGTTACGACGGTGGAATTAGTGTTTTAGCTCTGTAGCTGATCGTTTGGGGGTACGTAGGTATATATAGGAGGAAGGAGGATGTCGGTGGAGCAACAGGGGGCCCACGAGGGTGGAGGGCGCGCCTGGGGGGTAGGCGCGCCCCCTACCTCGTGGCTTCCCTGTTGGTTGCTTGACGTAGGGTCCAAGTCTCCTGGATCTTGTTCGTTCCAAAAATCACGTTCCCGAAGGTTTCATTCCGTTTGGAATCTATTTGATATCCTTTTTCTGCGGAACTCTGAAATAGTCAAAAAACAACAATTTTGGGCTGGGCCTCCGGTTAATAGGTTAGTCTAAAAAATAATATAAAAGTGAATAATACATCCCAATAATGTCCAAAACATAAGATAATATGGCATGGAGCAATCAAAAATTATAGATACGTTGGAGACGTATCAATGATCCATGTATGAGAACAAAGTGTGGACTTTGGTGGACTTGCCCGATGATTGGCAATCCATTGAGAATAAATGGATCTTCAATAAGAAGACTGGCGTTGACAGTAATGCCACTATCTACAAAGCTCGACTTGTGCAAAAGGTTTTCGACAAGTTCAAGGGGTTGACTACGATGAGACCTTCTCACCCGTAGCGATGCTTAAGTTTGTCCGAATCATGTTAGCAATTGCCGCATTTTATGATTATGAAATCTGGCAAATGGACGTCAAAACTACATTCCTTAATGGATATCTTAAAGAAGAGTTGTATATGATGAAACCAGAAGGTTTTGTCGATCCTAAAGGTGCTGACAAAGTGTGCAAGCTCCAGCGATCCATCTATGGACTGGTGCAAGCATCTCGGAGTTGGAATATACGCTTTGATGAGGTGATCAAAGCATATGGTTTTATACAAACTTACGATGAAGCCTGTATTTACAAGAAAGTGAGTGGGAGCTCTGTAGCATTTCTGATATTATATGTGGATGACATATTATGATTGGAAATGATATAGAAGTTCTGGATAGCATAAAAAGGATACTTGAATCAGAATTTTACAATGAAAGACCTCGGTGAAGCTACTTGCATATTGATCATCAAGATCTATAGGGATAGATCAAGACGCTTAATAGAACTTTCACAAAACATATACCTTGATAAGATTTGAAGAAGTTCAAAATGGTTTAGTCCAAGAACGGGTTCTTGCCTGTATTATAAGGTGTGAAGTTGAGTAAGACTCAAAGCCCGACCACGACAGAAGATAGAGAGAGAATGAAAGTCATTCCTTATGCCTCAGCCATAGGTTCTATACGATATGCCATGCAATGTATCTGATACGTCTCCAACGTATCTATAATTTTTATTGTTCCATGCTGTTATATTATCATTATTGGATGTTTTACAATCATTTTATAGTAATTTTATCATTTTTTGGTACTAACCTATTGACATAGTGCCAAGTGCCAGTTGCTGTTTTCTGCATGTTTTTTACATCGCAGGAAATCAATATCAAGCGGAGTCCAAACGCAGCGAAATTTTTTGTGGATTTTTTGGACCAGAAGACATCCAGTGGGCCAAAGAAGTACCAAAGAGGGAGCCCGAGGTGAGCACAAGACACCAGGGCGTGCCTAGAGGCCCAAGCATGCCCTGGTGGGTTGTGCTCACCTCGGTGGCCTCCCGAACCGCCTCTTTGCTCTATAAATACCCCAATATTCCAAAAACCCTAGGGGAGTCGACGAAAATCAATTCCAATCGGCGCAAGTTCCAGAACCACCAGATTCAATCTAGACACCATCACGGAGGGATTCATCATGTCCATTGGTGCCTCTCCGATGATGCATGAGTAGTTCTTTGTAGACCTATGGGTCCGTAGTTAGTAGCTAGATGGCTTCCTCTCTCTCGTTTGATTCTTAATACAATGGTCTCTTGGAGATCCATATGATGTAACTCTTTTTGCGGTGTGTTTGTTGGGATCCGATGACCTTTGAGTTTATGATCATATCTATCTTTTTATCCATGAAAGTTATTTGAGTCTTCTTTGATCTATTATATGCATGATTTCTTATAGCCACGTATTTCTTATCCAATATTTGGGTTTTGTTTGGCCGACTTGATCTATTTATCTTGCAATGGGAAGAGGTGCTTCGTGATGGGTCCGATCTTACGGTGCTTGACCCCAGTGATAGAAGAGGACTGACACGTATGTGTCGTTGCTATTAAGGATAACAAGATGGGGTCTATTTCTACATAAATAGATCTTTTCTACATCATGTCATCATTCTTATTGCATTACTCTATTTTCCCATGAACTTAATACCCTAGATGCATGCTGGATAGTTGTCGATGTGTGGAGTAATAGTAGTAGATACAGGGAGGAGTCAGTCTAATAATCTTGGATGTGATGCCTATACAATGATCATTGCCTCTATATCGTCATGATTATTTGAAGTTTTATCAATTGCCTAACAGTAATCCGTTTACCCATGGTTTTCTATTTTTCTCGAGAGAAGCCACTAGTGAAACCTACGGCCCCCGGGTCTCTTCTTTATTGTATTTGCCTTTGCGATCTATTTCTATTTGCTTTTATTTTTATATCCATTAAACCAAAAATAGAAAAATACCTTGTTGTACTTTATTTTATTTGGCGATCTATCTATCAATTTATTACAACTTTCTCACGTCCACTTGCCAATTTTTGGCGTCATTGCCCGAATGGGATTGACAACCCCTTTAATACATCGGGTTGCGAGTATTTGTTATTTGTGTGCAGGTGCCGTTCACGTAGTGTTGCATGGTTCTCCTACTGGTTCGATAACCTTGGTCTCATCACTAAGGGAAATACCTACCGTTGTTGTGCTACATCATCCCTTCCTCTTTGGGGAAATACCGATGTAGTTCAAGCAAACATCAAAAGGAATTTCTGGCACTCTTGCCAGGGGGCATCATCAACATGTACTAGGTTCCTAATCACAAATAGCATCTCCTTGAAATTTATATTATTTTCCATTTGCCTCTCATTTTCCTCTCCCCCACTTCACAAAAATTTGCCATTTTATTCGCCCTCTTTTTTTTCGTTCGCCGTTTTCTCGTCAGATCTATCTTCTTGTTTGCAATCATGAGTGATTTCGGTATGGCAGAAACAGATGATGGCCTAAATCATAAAATTGGACAATTTGGCAATCTGGATGCTAAAACTTTTGTTTTGGAGCAAGGGAATGTTATAGGTAAAGAATGTATCCAAGAATTTTTCAAATATATCCAAGAATTTTTCAATTGCGTTGGAAATTTAAGTCTTGATGATGTTCCTATACTTAAGAGGACTAAATCTTGTGTGGAAGCTATTTCAGCACTAGTTCTGAAACTTGAAAATAAATTTATCTGTACTCATCCTACCTTGCAAAGATTGTTTTTTGAGCTTCCCGTTATAAAGAATCCCAACGCTAAAAATTTGGCCACTCTTGTTCTTATGAATGAGTTTGACTATATAATACGGGAAGCTAGGGAAATCTTTGATTTTTATGGTATGAATGGTGAAAAACCAGTGATAGATGAAATTCTTTATAATAGTGATTATGCATTAAGGAATTTACTTGGGGATAATCAAATTTTTTATGACAATATTAAAAAGGAAGTCCCTGTTCTAGATATAATCCAACAAGTTTTTAACGATGTTAATCAACATTATTCTTGGATTGTTGCCGGAAATCAAAGAGGTTATGATGATAAGCAACTTGATAGTGCTAAGGTTTACATGGATAATATATTTTATGTTGTCTTTGCAAAACCTCTTGACAAGAACGCCTCTAAGAAAATCAAGGAGAAAGACGACAATGCTTAGATCCTTGCTTTATGCCTAGCTAGGGGCGTAAAATGATAGCGCTTGTTGGGAGGCAACCCAATAAACAAAATTTACTTTTGTATTTTGCTTTCTGATCTTGAGTGTTTGCACAATTATGCTACTGTTATGATTTTGTTTTTTGTGTGCTTAAATTAGTGTTTGTGCCAAGTAAAGTCTTTAGGATCTTATTAGGTGATAGTTGATTTGATCTTGTTGAAAAACAGAAACTTTTGTGCTACCGAAAATAATTCTCATTTTTAGCAGGAGCGTGATAAAATACCAATTATTTTTGAAGAAGATAAATATACAAATTTCTCACGTGCTCCTAATTTTTCAGAACTTTTGGAGTTACAGAAGTATTTGAAATATCCAGATTACTACAGACTATTCTGTTTTTGTCAGATTCTATTTTTTTGCGTTGTGTGCTTGTTTTGATGATTCTATGGTTTTCTTTGAAGAGTTTTTGCCATATAAAAGTTGGAATACAATAGATATAATGCAAGAATAAAATATGAAAGGGGTGCAACAGTAATTATCATAGTGATTTGTTTTCTTATACTAACGGATCTCACGAAGGTTTTGTTGAGCTTTGTGTGATTGGAGTTTTCAAGTTTTGGGTGATGTTACGATGGATGAAGAAATAAGGAGTAAGAAGAGCCTAGGCTTGGGGATTTCCATGGCATCCCAAGCTATAATCCGAAGATAAGAAATCAACTAAGCTTGGGGATGCCCGAGTGTTATCCTCTCTTTCTTCTAACGACCATCGTTATTTTACTCGAAGCTATATTTTTTCGTCACATACTATGAGTTTTGCTTGGAGCGTCTTCTATGATATGAGTCTTTGCTGTTTTGCCTTTTGTTTTAAGTCTTGAATCCTCGCTGGACACACCTATTTGAGAGAGCCAAAATTATGCCATGACTTGTTAGAATTGCTCTCTATGCTTCACTTAAATCTTTATGAGCTACGAAATTGCTCTAGTGCTTCACTTATACCTTTTTGAGCACGGTGTGCTTTAGAACTTTTGAAGAAATTCTCTCATGCTTCACTTAGATTTTTTTGAGAGTTAGTATTTTTTAAGAAATTCTCTCTTTCTTCACTTAAATTAATTTGAGAGAAAGAAAATATTATGCTCATGATCTTCACTTATATTTGTTTGAGCTTTTCGAAAGCAACACATGAAAATTAGTTCCAACGTGATAGATATCCAAGGAGGATATAATAAAAATTTCATGAAGATCATTGGAAAAAACAAACTTGATTCCTTGTAATAGTTTTGAGATATGATGATGTGATATGTGAGTCATGCTGATGAGTAATTATGCTTTAGTAAGAATATTGGTGTTAAGGTTTGTGATTCCCTATGCAAGCATGAAAGTCAATAGTTATGCAATGAAATTAGATCCTACTTGTGGTGCATTATTCGGTGTTAATTATGCTTAATGCTCGCTTATGAGATTTTTCATTTCTTGGTTGGTCGCTTCTCAATCTTTTGCTAGCCTTCATTTTGCACTAAGTATGATCACTACTTATGCATACAAAATCCTTTAAACCAGTTTTGCCACATGAATCCACCATACCTACCTATACGAGATATTTTCGTGCCGTTCTAAGCAAATTTGTATGTGCCATCTCTAATTTTCAGAATAATTTCTCTTTTGTGTGCTCGTACCTGATGAGGACATCAATACCATTGTTACACCCACAGCCCCTGCTGTTATACATACGGGACCAATTACTAGAGCTCACGCACGCCAATTGAATTACCAGGTACTTTCATTTCTTGGCAACGATTCTAATGTTCATGAGAATATGATGCTGCCTAATTGAATACATTTGTTTTGCTTACAAATGAAGGGCCTAGCTTGGACAAGAAAGATGAACCTTGGAGCAAGTTCAAGCATGGAGATGATGGCATGCGCAAGGGGAACAAGAACGGAGTTACAAGTGATGATTCTAGGACTTTGAAGCCACCATAGTGAGTGCATGAAGCCTTGGATGAAATAAGATGCCACTTCATAAATTTCGTCCAGAGGCTATTCTAGGTGCCGCGTCACCTTATTTTTGGTCCAGACCCATGTAATTTCGAAATACTTGATTATATGTTGTTTTTAGAGTTTGTATGTGTGGGGAAACAACAGTTACGGCTGGTTTCGGACCCCTCCTCCAAAGGCCACGAAATTCCCCCCTCTTTCCTCCATATATACATCCCTTAGGGCATCGTTTAGACTTTGGGTTTTCTTTAGATTAAAAGTTCGCCATAGCTGCAACTTCGTGTACTTCGTTTGTGTTCAACGACCATACCAAGGCGTCACAGAACCCCACCTTGATCAATAAAGCTTTCATCTTATATTCACAATATCCAGATTGCAATCTTAGTTTCTTTCTTGTTCTTCATTTTCTTGTAGGAAATAGACCTTCGTGGTCAGGTTGATCGTGCTCCGGCGTGGTCAATAACCTCTCGGAGTTGGTTTAGTGATTGCTAAGGCGCGACGTCTTCGCATGTTCGTAGTTCGATCGTGAAAGTCTACTCCTCTGAAATGATAATCATCATCTCATCGAAAGACAGGACACCTTTGCCTCTATCAAGTGGTATCAGATTTCCAGGTTGCTTGGTGAGATTTTATAGTTTTTCATAGTGTAGATCGAGTATGTTCTTCATACATACAGTCCACGAAAAAGCCAAAAAAAATTAGGGTTAGTTCATCATATCCGAACCAATCTGAGCCTTTGCATAATCTTTTTAGGGTTTTGCTTTGTTGAATTTGTGGTTGCATCTCGTGTCTAGTTGCTGGTGTTAGTGTCTAGTTTCCCTTAGAGTTTTGAGTTCTGTTCACACGTTGTCGCGCCGCCGCCGCACCATCGTCATCGCTCCTGCCATATACCACCACCAACAACATATTCCTTACCGCTGCCATATACATCCGCCTGTCCACCACCAATCTGAGTCCACATATACATCCGCCTATCCACCACCAATCCGAGTCCACATATACATCTGCCTGTCCACCACCAATCTGAGTCCACATATACATCCGCTTGTCCACCACCAATCCGAGTCCACATATACATCCGCCTGTCGACCACCAATCCGAGTTCTTTTTCATATTAGGTTTTCTTTCGAGATCCATCTATTTTCTGTTTCATGTTTCCTTGCCTAAGTAGGTTTCGAAAAAAAGAGTCTGGAGACCCCCGGGCAGTTTTTAGGCCAAAAATTTGGCAGGCGGAAATATTTTTTTCCTATCTTGTTTTTAGGCTTTTTCGAGTCTTTTGAGACACTCGCCATCATAGTGATTTTTTGTCGCACTTTTTCATCGTCACTGCCCTGATTTCTGAAAAAAAATTAGTCAAAAAAATTTCATGCCTATCTTGTCAATTTGACATGGGAAGAGTTTTAAGACACTTGCCATTATAGTGATTTGTCGCAAAAAAAAGTGGAGCACAAAAAAATAGCGATTTTTTCCAGAGTGGGCTTTTCCCTTGTTTATGTGCCGCGCCTTGATTTTGTTAGTGTTCTAGGCTCGCGTCTCTAGTACTATCTAGCCTAGGACCAGCATAGTACCGTCGTTTAGCGTTTATTCAACTTTGCATCTCTGAATTGATTATTGCTGACCCTTTTTGCTACCATATTATAAGCCTTCCCAGCTCCACATATATCTACGTCGTGCGTTTGACTCTCCCTGGTAATCGCTCTATCCAAGTTTCAAGAGTTTTGACTACAATAGTTGCCAATCACGACATGCAGCTTGGTAAGAACTGGTAAGAATTTGAGATTTGCTTGACGGATTTGTGACACACTGCCACTTTCTAGCAGTCTGTAGGATCATATTCTTGTGTGTTTCTATTTCTACTAACCATGCACTACTAGGGAAAATCTTATACACAGGATCATACCAGCAGCGAGTTTTAAAATAAGGCGCTCCTGCAATGTAGCAGTAGCTCGCTCCGACAGTACTCGCTGCTGAAATAGACATAGCAGCAGCGCGCCTCCTCTAAGTCGTGCTACTGCTATAATTCCCACGACCCCACCGCGAAGCTAGTTCTAGCAGCAACGCTTTTATTCAGACCGCGCTACTACTAGGTAGTTTAGCAGCAGCGCCTTTGCCTTTAGAGCGCTACTGCTAAAACTAGCTATCTCCAACCCAGCCCCCATGCTCTCCTCTATCCAATCCACACTCACACTCACACTCACTCCCCCTCCACCCCCCCCCCCCCCCCCCCCCCCCCCCCCCCTCCCCCCCCCCCCCCCCCGCCGCCAGCCGCCGTCGCCTACCCGTCTTCCCTCTGTGCCACCGCCAACTCCTCCTCGCTGGACTCGGTACCGCCCTCCTCCACCGTCCTCCCTCGACTCACCACCGGCCGGCCTCTCCTCGCTCCGGCTTCCTCCTTCGTCCTACTCTCTTCTCCCTCCTCGAGTCGCCCCTCCTTCTCCCTCCTCCCTGCTACATTTTGATTTAGTAGGCTAGTTCATATGCGAAATTTTGATTTAGTTGATTTAGTAGGCTTGTTGATTTAGTTGATTTAGAACATTTTGATTTAGTTGATTTAGTAGGCTAGTTGATTCAGTAGATTTAGTAGGCTAGTTGATTTAGTTGATTTAGAACATTTTGATTTAGTTGATTTAGTATGCTAGTGGATTTAGTAGGCTAGTTGATTTAGTATGCACCATTTTATTGTTATTTTTCTGTACATGGATAGGTAGATGCTTTTGTTTTTTTGTAATAAGTTATTTTTTGGCAAAATGTAGGTTCCAATTTAGTTACATTTGCCACTTGTTTTTTTAATCAATTATCTTAGGCAATAGGGGCCAAAATAGATGAAGTGTCTTGGTAGGTGGTACCCTTATTTGGTACCCTTATAATTTTCCATAAAATTGCTTCTCGCGGAAGAACCAAAAATATCACATGCTACTGTTTTTCTTTCCTGTGAAATGGATCGTTAATCATTTTCTCATATTGCTTTAGGAAAATGGCGCCGCCACCACCACCACTATGTCGACTGTGCAAGTCAAGGTGCGCCAGCAGCCATGCAACTGGCAAGCTGTTCGGCATCTACTTCCAACCGAGTTTTCGTCATGCGGCGGTAAGAAATTAGATGAAATGTAACAACTATTTTATTTTTAGTGTTGGCATTACTTCATTGTGTCATTTTGCTTTTTTACACAGATCGTCCCATGCAATGTAAGGTTGAAATTCAACAAGCTGACAGGAGACACTGTGACATTTGAGGCTCCTGGGGGCCGTACACTATGGAGGTGGAGAAAGGACGCAATATGTCACAGATTGGAGGAGATGGATGGGCCCGTTTCCTCGCCCACATGTGTCTTACTGGTGGTGAGTTGATCAGCTTCTCCTTCAGAGCAGAAAGACCCAAGCTGGCTGTCATTTATCTCAACCTGGTGGAAGATGATGAAGATGACAAAGATGATGAAGATGACGAAGATGATGAAGATAATGAGGACCCACTCGATGAAGATGATGAGAACCCACTTCATGAAGCCATTGTAGCTCAAAGAATGAGGCTGAGCGAGGAGGAGGTGTGCAACCTATGGGACATAATTCCACCACGTGATGACTTTGTCGGGGTGCCATTCGTGACCCGCCTGACAAGTACCATGGTTAATCGGCATGAAATGGTATGTTATACTGACTGTAGTAATTTGATGATATATATATGCTTTATTGTTATACTTACAAATGCAAATTATCCGATGATATGCTTAGTGAATCCGATGATATGCTTAGTGTAGAGTCCAATGATATGCTTTGTGGAATCTAGTTGATGATATGCTTTAGTGTAGAGTCTGATCACATGCTTATTAGTGTAGAATCCAAGGAACTATTAATAGTGTAGATAATCCATATATACTTATTAGTAGAATTCATGATTAATTAGTACAAATGCCTAGTACTGTGTCTTTTGATAGTGTAGAAATCTAGACTTAATAGCAATATATTTGCAAGAGTATGTGCGAAGCTATTTATTAATTGATATGCTTTTCTTATTCAGAAATTGCCAAAGAACCTATATGTGAGTTGTGGCATCGAGCCTGATGAAGAAGGCTCATCTGGACTACGCCTTACCGCAAGGGGCTCCGTCACCACCTGTACTTACCGCATGGACACAGACGGTCGCACACACTTAAACTCGGTTGGGTGGAAGAGATTCCTCGTTGGCAAGAATCTTTGTGTTGGACAGGCCATCCTAATTACTATCAGGAACACCCATCGCCCAGGCTTGAGGATGATGATCGTCGTCGATATCATCTAGAACTATATATATGTGTGTGGCTATATCATCTAGAACTACATATGATGATCGTCATCGATATCATCTAGAACTACATATGATGATCGTCGTCGATATCACCTAGTACTGCTTGAGGATGCATGTTGAGTATATATGAAATTGTTATCTAGTACTCACTCGGTTCCAAACTCGTCGTGGTTTTAGTTCAAATTTAAACTAAAACCACGATGAGTAATTTGGAACCGAGGGAATACTACCTAGTACCTATAATGCTTTATGGCTTTATGAAATTGATATCTAGTAGTACCTAGTATCTCGAAATTGCAGTTTATTGAAGCTGAAACGGGGTGGTAATGGTGAAAGATATAGCAGTAGTGCGCGGCTAGGAAATCGCTGTAGCTAACTAATAGTAGCGTGTTCCAGAAAAGCGCTGCTAATATAGTCAATAGTAGTAGCGCAGGTACAAACAATGCTACTACTAAGAGTTAGCTGTAGCGCCTTATTGGTAGCGCGGCCGCCCACGCTGCTGATAGCCTCAAAACACGTGCTACTGCTAGGGTTTTCCCTAGTAGTGATGGCAGGACCACATGCCGACGAGATTGACTGGGAGAACATGACGAAGAAGGTGCTTCATGATAAATTTCAGCAAATGTTGAGTCAACAGGTGGAAGACGTCATGGCCACCTTCGGAAAGGCACTGGAGAGAGCTACCTCTTGAGCACTACGTTGGTTTTCCCTTGAAGAGGAAAGGGTGGTGCAGTAGAGCAACGTAAGTATTTCCCTCTGTTTTTGAGAACCAAGGTATCAATCCAGTAGGAGACCACGCGTGAGTCACCTCGTACGTACACACACAAATAAGAACCTCGCAACCAACGCGATAAAAGGGGTTGTCAATCCCTTCACGGCCACTTGCAAGAGTGAGATCTGATAGAGATGATAATAATATGATAAACATATTTGGTATTTTTATGATATAGATTGAAAGTAAATAAAGAAAAATAAACGGCGCCAAAAATAGCTTATTGACGGGAGATCAATATGATGGAAAATAGACCCGGGGGCCATTGGTTTCACTACTGGCTTCTCTCAAGATAGCATAAGTCTTATGGTGGATGAACAAATTACTGTCGAGCAATTGATAGAAAGCGAATAATTATGAGAATATCTAGGCATGATCATGTATATAGGCATCACGTCCGTGACAAGTAGACCGACTCCTGCCTGCATCTACTACTATTACTACACACGTCGACCGCTATCCAACATGCATCTAGAGTATTAAGTTCATAAGAACAGAGTAACGCCTTAAGCAAGATGACATGATGTAGAGGGGTAAACTCATGCAATATGATATAAACCCCATCTTTTTATCCTCGATGGCAATCATACAATATGTGTCGTTTCCCTTTCTGTCACTGGGATCGAGCACCGCAAGATTGAACCCAAAGCTAAGAACTTATCCCATTGAAAGGAAGATCAATCTAGTAGGCCAAACCAAACTGATAATTCGAAGAGACTTGCAAAGATAAACCAATCATAAAATAATTCAGAGAATATTCAAATATTGTTCATAGATAGACTTGATCATAAACCCACAATTCATCGGATCTCGACAAACACATCGCAAAAGAAGATTACATCGAATAGATCTCCAAGAGAATCGAGGAGAACTTTGTATTGAGATCCAAAGAGAGAGAAGAAGCCATCTAGCTACTACCTATGGACCCGAAGGTCTGAAGTAAACTACTCAGACATCATCGGAGGGGCCATGGAGTTGATGTAGAGGCCCTCCATGATCAATGCCCCCTCCGGCGGAGCTTCGGAAAAGGCCCCAAGATGGGATCTCTTGGGTACAGATGGTTTCTGCGGTGGAATTAGGTTTTCGTGGTGCTCCTGGATGTTTGGGGGTACGTGGATCTATATAGGAGGAAGAAGTACGTCGGTAGAGCAACGAGGGGCCGACGAGGGTGGAGGGCGCGCCTCCCTGCCTCGTGGCTGCCTCATTGATTGCATGACGTCCACTTCAAGTCTCCTGGATCATGTTTGTTCCAAAAATAACGCTCCCGAAGGTTTCATTCCATTTGGACTCCGTTTGATATTCCTTTTCGGTGAAACTCTAAAATAGGCAAAAAAACAGCAATTTGGGCTGGGCCTCCGGTTAATAGGTTAGTCCTAAAAATAGTATAAAAGTGTAAAAATAAGCCCATTAACATCCAAAATGGATAATATAATAGCATGGAGCAATCAAAAATTATAGATACATTGGAGACGTATCAGCATCCCCAAGCTTAATTCCTGCTCGTCCTCGAGTAGATAAATGATAAAAATAGAATTTTTGATGTGGAATGCTTCCTAACATATTTCTCAACGTAATTTTTCTTTATTGTGGCATGAATGTTCAGATCCAAAAGATTCAAGATAAAAGTTTAATATTGACACAGAAATAGTAATACTTCAAGCATACTAACTAAGCAATCATGTCTTCTCAAAATAACATGGCCAAAGAAAGTTATCCCTACAAAATCATATAGTCTGGCTATGCTCTATCTTCGTCACACAAAGTATTAAATCATGCACAACCCCGATGACAAGCCAAGCAATTGTTTCATACTTTTGATGTTCTCAAACCTTTTCAATCTTCATGCAATATATGAGCGTGAGCCATGGATATAGCACTATGGTGGAATAGAATGGTGGTTATGGAGAAGAAAAAAAAGAAGAAGATAGTCTCACATCAACTAGGCGTATCGACTGGCTATGGAGATGCCCATCAATAGATATCAATGTGGGTGAGTAGGGATTGCCATGCAACGGATGCACTAGAGCTACAAGTGTATGAAAGCTCCACAAAAGAAACTTAGTGGGTGTGTGTCGGTGTCAAAACCGGCGGATCTCGGGTAGGGGATCCCGAACTATGCGTCTAAGGCGGATGGTAATAGGAGGCAGGGGACACGATGTTTTACCTAGGTTCGGGACCTCTTGATGGAGGTAAAACCCTACGTCATGCTTGATTATTCTTGATAATATGAGTAGTACAAGAGTTGATCTACCACGAGATCAGAGAGGCTAAACCCTAGAAGCTAGCCTATGGTATGATTGTATGTTGTCCTATGGACTAAAACCCTCCGGTTTATAGACACCGGAGGGGGCTAGGGTTACACAAGGTCGGTTACAAAGGAGGATATATACATATCCGTATTGCCTAGCTTGCCTTCCACGCCAAGTAGAGTCCCATCCGGACACGGGACGAAGTCTTCAATCTTGTATCTTCATAGTCCTACAGTCCAGCCAAAGGATATAGTCTGGCTGTCCGGCGACCCCCTAATCCAGGACTCCCTTAGTAGCCCACGAACCAGGCTTCAATGACGTCAAGTCCGACACACAGTATTGTCTTCGGCATTGCAAGGCGGGTTCTTCTCCAAATTTCGAATGTTTTTTTAAGCAGTGTCCGGCCCCATAAATGTTGGACTTCCTTGGCTTCTACGCCCAATAAGGGCTATCTTCCACATGTTGAATGAATACGAGGAGCCGGGGCGTTTTTACATTCGCCCCCTAGCCAGATAAATAAATTGTCTATTAAAGGGATGGGGATTCTTAGATCCAATCCATATCATCCTCCCCCAGCGAGAATCCATCAGAGCATGCTTCGAAAAAATCCACTCCAGCATGGCCGACAACCGCAGCTCCTCCTCCCGCCCCCGTAGCCCTAAGCCCGGTGATTTGGGAGAGGTGTTCTGTCCCACACAGTTGATTAGTCGAACTGCAGACTAAGGGATTTCTCCCTCCAGCGTATATGGTTCCCGTCCGAGCCGGGCTCACCACCTACAATGGCGGGGAGCAAGCGGAGAGCTTCCCCAGTCCCTCTACGGGGGAGCCGGTATGCCTTGTTCCTTACTTATTAAGGGGACTCGGATTTCCAATTCATCCGTTCCTCCGTGGGCCCCTGGAGTTTTACGGTCTCCAATTGCATAATTTCACCCCTACTTCCATATTACACATCGCCGGCTATGTTTCCCATTGCGAGTTATTCCTGGGCTGTGAGGCTCATTTCGAGTTGTGGAAAAGTTTATTTTGCATCGTCCACCGCACACAGCAGGGGTCACTTTATCAAGTGGGTAGAGCCGAAATATGGTGCATCGCCGAAACCGTATACCTGTCCGGTACTCCGAAGAAGACGTTCGAAGACTGGCCTTCGGAATGGTTCTATATGGAGGACGTCCCCCTTCCAGACCCTGTTCGGCAGGGTCTTCCTGAGTTCAACAATGCTCCTCTAAAGAAACGCCGAAGTTGGCGCCCATGGAGCCCCCAGGAGGAAGACAACAGAGAAGTCCTTTACCTGATGAACCGGATTAAAGCGCTGGCTCAATCAGGATTGACAGTAATCGAGGTTATGTCAATATGCATAATGCAGGGAGTGCAGCCACTTCAATATCGAGGGCACCCCCTGTGGTGTTTTAACGGGGAAGATGATGCCACCCGTTGCGGGCGTAAGGGTCCGGACAACGCTGCTGCTTTAGCAAAAATTCTGTCTGAGTTGTTCAAGGGAGAGGAGGAGGATTTCATCCGCATCAAGCCACGGGATGGATTCTCCATGTACAACTCTCCAAGCTGGGTGAGTTATATCTCCTTACTCTCATTCTTCCCGCATTCTTTGTCATAGGCACTCACCTTGCTATTTTGCGGCAGGAACTGCGAAAAGCCATAAGGGAGGTCAACAGCCCATCTCCACAACCAGAGGACCCTGATAGAGCCCTCGGTCCCGGACTCGAAGAAGATCCGGACATAATCGTGGAGCTGATAGACCGGCAGTTCTATCAATTAAGTTGTGATGGTGCCATGGTGGCCATTACGGCCAACTATCCCGAACTGCTCCCTGCATCGCACGTAAGAAAAACCAAAATCCCAACTCCAGAAACTAGGATCCGCTTTTGGATACTTCACCTAGCATATACATATGGTATTTTACAGGGAAGGCATTTGGGACGCCATGCCGAACCCGCAGCAACTCGCTAACAAGAGGCACCGAGGCCGGGTAGGCCAAAAAGGAAGGCGGTCAGGACGGAGACGCCAGCGCAGAGGTATGACAAAAAAACCCCGCTTCGTGGTTGTCGTCTTTCTCAAAATGTAATGACGTCCATGTTTCTTTAACATAAAAGACACTCGCCGGAATGTGTCCGGTGAGGCTGCCGATCATGCTTCCACCAGTCGGGCTCCAGGGCCGGACATAGAGGCGAAAGCCGACATGGGGCGGACGCCGGATACTCCTCCTATAGAGGATGCGGATAGGCTGTCCGCTACAAATTCAGAAGTGGAGAGCGCCATGAATCATAGGCGTCGCCGGGCCGTACTCCGTGACGCTTGCTTCTCACCGGAGGCATTTGATGCCTTCAATTCTGGAGATGCATACCTCTGTGCTACTCAGAATGGTCTAGCCAGAGCCACGGACCAGTATGTAAGGGATGTACGGGTAAGCAAATCTGACGATTATATGTATCAGTAGCCCCTGATACTTGAAACAGTTATCAGAACTGATTTAAGGATCATCTATTGTGCAGGTTCTTACAGAGAAGAATACTCGACTGTCACAGGAGCTAGAGGAATGCAAGACCCAACTTCAGGCCGCCGTTGCCGCATTGAAGGAACCTAAAAAGTCCCTAGCTGGTAACATTTGTTTCAAAGAAAATGGGTACCATATAGCCTGCGACATGGCTCCAGATCTAACAATAGATGTTGCAGATAAATCCAGAGAGAATCCGGAGGACCAGCATGTCGTATGACAGCTAAAGGCTGGCGAATGCATGCTGACTGAGGTCAGGCGGGAGAAAAACAATCTCCAAGATGCCAATACAAAGCTGAGCGTGGAACTGAAAGATGTTCGAGCCTAGCTTGCGGACTCCGAGAAGGAGAATAAGCGGCTTCGACGCGGCATTTTCAGTAAGTGCTTGAATGAGCCCTTAAAAGGGGGCGGCGGAGAAGCCGACTAACAGAGTTATGTCTGCAGGTATGCTGACGGGTCGTCCCGCGGAGGAGATGCCCGGG
Organism: Triticum urartu; assembly: GCF_003073215.2. Lineage (NCBI taxonomy): Eukaryota > Viridiplantae > Streptophyta > Magnoliopsida > Poales > Poaceae > Triticum > Triticum urartu. The sequence goes on from NC_053026.1 coordinate 238,509,837, forward strand.
TCTGCGTGTGATCTTCTACCCGAGCTTTCGCACAAACAAGTTCGGTAGGTGCTGCAAGGTATTGCCCAGGCCTTGTGGCCATCCATCTCCCTGCCAGAAGGCAATGGAGAGCTTGCGGAGAAGCTCAAGGGAGCACGGCGGCGCTTCCGATTACGGAAGATATTGGCCTGCCGTCAAGGTGCCAGGGAAGCCTGGGCCATGGTGAAGACGCGGTATACCAAGGCTGACCCAAACCACATGGCCAAGGTCGGACCTGTGGGGCCCGATGGGAAAGAGATCCCCGTTAGCTTAGTGTATGGGCAAGTAGAATTAGCCGCAAAGTATTCCCAACAGGATTGTAGGCTAGAAAGCCTGTTGGATGGTATAGAAGAGGAATTTAGTCAGTCTACATGACTATGTAATTAAAGTGACATGTATAATGCCTTCTAGCCGGATTGTAAATCATTTGTCATGGCGGACCTTTTCGCTTCAACCTCGGGACCCGATAGTCCGGAGTGTATCCGAATACCCACACAGTTATATAAGAACCGGGGTATGCGTGGAGACCAGGCATAGGGGTCATTAGTGATTGAATAGACAAGTGCCCAACTAGTTATGTTATATTACATGGGTAGTAAGAAACATCTTCCAGGGAGAATAGTTCCGTTAAGGGTTCCTTTACCTGGGTACGCATGCCCTAAAGTGCATGTCCAGACTGCGAGAGGAAACGCAGGCAAAAACATCTGGGGGCATATATGGAAAATAAAAATCATCTTTTGTTTACTGACCGAATATTCCCTTAAGAATGCTAGCTTTCGGCTTCACCCAGTCTGAGGTACACATCCGGCTGACCCGGCAGTAACAATCGCAGAGGTGCTCCCCTTATGCCCTAGCCGAATTAACGAGAACGTAGGGCATAAATACAAGAGCCAGGCAACCCAGCTTGGCCAAAACTTAAGTCATATCGATGCATATAATGGCGAAGAAAAGGTATATGCGGAAGAATAACACATGTGCAGGGCATGAAGCCCAGATAAATAATTAAGCTTCTATGTAAGAAGCCCCCATGTATAATGAGCGCGGTTAGTGCGTCTATAGTGTGCAAGCGAGGCACAAGTTGGCCCTTGAAGGCCTGGAGAAAGAATAAAAGAAAGAAAGAGAAAAAAGGACATATAATGTATATGCAAAAAATGGATAGAGGAAAGAGATGAACATGGAATCCGGCGCTAGGCGTAGAATCTTCGAAGTCTGGCTGCGTTCCATGGGTTCGGCTCAAGTCGATTATTCGATGCATCCCGCAGACGGTACGCTCCCCGGTCAGAACTTGGTCAATAATGAAGGGACCTTCCCATTTGGGCTCGAGCTTGGTCTTTTTCTTCTCCAGCAGGCGTAGAACTAACTCGCCAACGTTATGAGTTTTGGCCTGTACTTCTCTGCTTTGGTATCTGCGAGCCTGTTGCTGATAGAATGCGGAACGGGCTTTTGCCACGTTGTGCTCCTCCTCCAGGATGTCCAGACTGTCCTGCTGATCGAGCTTGGCTTCTATTTCTTTGTACATGCACACTCGAGGTGTGTCATGAATTATGTCGCAGGGCAAAACTGCCTCTGTGTCGTACACCATAAAGAAGGGTGTATATCCGATAGTACGATTTGGCATGGTCCGCAGCCCCCAGAGTACGAAGTCGAGCTCCTCTACCCAGTGTGTGTTAGACTCCTTTAAGGACCGCACTAGTCTGGGTTTGATGCCGCTCATGATAGGACCATTTGCTCACTGAACTTGGCCATTGGTTTGTGGGTGATAGACAGAAGCATAATCGAGCTTGATGCCCATGTTGCTGCACCAGAGTTTTACCTCGTCGACCGTGAAGTTCGTGCCATTGTCAGTGATGATGCTGTGGGGGACGCCATAGCAGTGTACAACCTCAGATATGAAGTCTATCATCGGTCCGGATTTGGCCGTTTTAATAGGTTTGGATTCTATCCATTTGGTGAATTTATCCACCATGACCAGTAAGTATTTTTTTCTGATGGTTTCCCCCTTTAAGAGGTCCAACCATGTCAAGCCCCCAGACCGCGAAGGGCCAGGTAATGGGGATTGTTTGGAGGGCGGTGGGTGGCATGTGGCTTTGGTTTGCAAAAAGCTGGCAACCGGCGCAGCGTTGGACCAAGTCCTGTGCGTCTGCCCGGGCCGTCGGCCAATAAAAACCTGTATGGACGGCCTTGCTTACAAGGGCCCGGGCTGCGGCGTGGTGGCCGCCGAGTCCGGCGTGACTTTCTGCCAGAACCTTCCGCCCTTCCTCTTCGGAGATGCACCTTTGAAGGACTCCGGTAGTGCTTTTTTTATACAACTCTCCCTCGTGGACCCTGTAGGCTTTAGATCGCTGCACTATGCAGCGTGCCTCATTTTGGTCCTCGGGAAGTTCCTGCCTAGTTAGGTAGGCCAGGAATGGTTCTGTCCACAGGGCGATGATGGCCATTATTATGTGGGTTGAAGGTGTTATTTCGGTGGCAGAGCCTCCGATTATGTCAGAGTGTTCGGTATCGGGCATTTTCACTGGGTCCGGACTAATGTGACCGGTGTCCCCTTCCCATACCACGGATGGCTTAAACAACCTCTCCAAAAAGATGTTGGGGGGACCGCATCGCATTTTGCGCCGATGCGGGAGAGGATATACGCGGCCTGATTGTTTTCCCGAGCCACATGGTGAAATTCGAGCCCCTTGAACCGAGATGACATCTTTAGGACGGCGTTTCGATAGGCAGCCATCTTCGGATCCTTGGCATCGAAGTCTCCATTTATTTGGGATATTGCGAGGTTCGAAGCCCCACGCACCTCCAAGCGTTGAATGCCCATGGAAACTGCCATCCGAAGACCATGTAACAGGGCTTCGTATTCAGCTGCATTGTTGGAGTTTATATACAGTATCTACGGTATGTATTGAACTATATCTCCGGTTGGGGACGTCAGGACGACGCCAGCCCCCAGACCAGCCAGCATTTTGGAGCCGTCGAAGTGCATGATCCAATTGGAGTATGCGCCGTACTCTTTAGGGACTTCGGCTTCCGTCCATTCGGCGACAAAGTCGGCCAATACTTGCGATTTAATGGCTCGCCGAGGTTTGTATGTTATGTCAAATGGGAGGAGCTCAATGGCCCATTTAGCAATCCGGCCCGTGGCGTCGCGGTTGTTTATAATATCATTAAGTGGCACTTCCGAGGCTACTGTAATCGAACACTCTCGAAAGTAGTGTCGCAGCTTCCGGGATGCCATGAATACCGCATAGGCTATATTTTGATAATGTGGGTACCGTGATTTTGCATGGAGTGAGGACAGTGGATACATGATATACCGGCTTTTGAAGAGGGAATTTATGTCCGTCCGCTTCTCGTTCGACAACGAGCACTGCGCTTACAACCTGATGGGTTGCCGCAATGTACAACAGCATTGGTTCGCCGATGTTTGGCGCGGCCAGGATTGGGTTGGTTGCCAGTATGGCTTTTATTTCTTCCAATCCGGCTGTGGCAGCGTCCGTCCACTCGAAGTGTTCGGTGCGCCGAAGGAGGCGATAAAGGGGTAATGCCTTTTCTCCTAAGTGGGAGATAAAGCGACTTAGAGCCGCCACACATCCAGTTAATTTCTGGATTTGTTTGAGGTCCATTGGGATAGCCAACTGTGACAGAGCTCGAATTTTGGCCGGATTAGCTTCAATTCCTCTACTGGAGACAATGAAGCCCAGGAGCTTTCCGGCTGGTACGCCGAAAACGCATTTTTCCGGATTGAGCTTGATGTCGTACGTTCGGAGGTTGTCGAATGTGAGCCTCAAGTCGTCTATTAGAGAGTCGACCTGTTTGGTTTTGACGACCACATCATCTACGTATGCCTCTACTGTTTTGCCGATCTGTTTCTCCAGACATGTCTGAATCATGCGCTGATATGTTGCGCCGGCATTTTTGAGCCCAAAAGGCATTGTGTTGAAACAGAAGGGGCCGTATGGTGTGATAAATGCCGTTGTGGCTTGGTCGGACTCCGCCATCTTGATTTGGTGGTAGACGGAGTATGCGTTGAGGAAACACAATGACTCGTGTCCTACGGTAGCATCGATAATTTGACCAATGCGGGGGAGGGGGAAGGGATCCTTTGGGCAGGACTTGTTGAGGTCCTTAAAATCGACACACAGGCGCCAGGATTTGTCCTTCTTTGGTACCATCACCAGGTTTGCTAGCCAGTTTGGGTGTTTTATTTCTCTAATGAATTCGGCCTCCAATAACTTGGCTAGTTCCTCTCCCATAGCTTGTCTCTTAGGTTCAGAGAAACGCCGAAGAGTCTGCTTGACCGGCTTGAATCCCTTTAGAATATTGAGGCTGTGCTCGGCCAGCCTGCGTGGGATTCCTGGCATGTCTGAGGGGTGCCAGGCGAATATGTCCCAACTCTCGCGCAGGAACTCTCGTAATGCGGCGTCAACGGCGGGGTTTAACTGTGACGCCCCCGATTTAACCGTACACTAAACATACACGCAAACGTGTACGATCAAGATCAGGGACTCACGGGAAGATATCACAACACAACTCTACAAATAAAATAAGTCATACAAGCATCATATTACAAGCCAGGGGCCTCGAAGGCTCGAATACAAGAGCTCGATCATAGACGAGTCAGCGGAAGCAACAATATCTGAGTACAGACATAAGTTAAACAAGTTTGCCTTAAGAAGGCTAGCACAAACTGGGATACAGATCGAAAGAGGCATAGGCCTCCTGCCTGGGATCCTCCTAAACTACTCCTGGTCGTCGTCAGCGGGCAGCACGTAGTAGTAGGCACCTCCGTTGTAGTAGGAGTCGTCGTCGAAGGTGGCGTCTGGCTCCTGGGCTCCAACATCTGGTTGCGACAACCAGGAAGAAAGGAAAGGGGGAAAAGGGGGACAAAGCAACCGTGAGTACTCATCCAAAGTACTCGCAAGCAAGGAGCTACACTACATATGCATGGGTATCAAATGGAATAAGGGTATTATATGTGGACTGAACTGCAGAAAGCCGGAATAAGAGGGGGATAGCTAGTCCTTTCGAAGACTACGCTTCTGGTAACCTCCATCTTGCAGCATGTAGAAGAGAGTAGACGGAAGTCCTCCAAATATCATCACATAGCATAATCCTAACCGATGATCCTCCCCTTGTCGCCCTGTGAGAGAGCGACCACCGGTTGTATCTGGCACTTGGAAGGGTGTGTTTTATTAAGTATCCGGTTCTAGTTGTCATAAGGTCAAGGTACAACTCCAAGTCGTCCTGTTACCGAAGATCACGGCTATTCGAATAGATTAACTTCCCTACAGGGGTGCACCACATAACCCAACACGCTCGATCCCATTTGGCCGGACACACTTTCCTGGGTCATGCCCGGCCTCGGAAGATCAACACGTCGCAGCCCTACCTAGGCACAACAGAGAGGCCAGCACGACGGTCTAAACCTAAGCGCACAGGGGTCTGGGCCCATTGCCCATAGCACACCTGCACGTTGCGTACGCGGCTGGAGAGCAGACCTAGCAACCTCCATTACAAAGGAAGTCACGTTACGCGGTCCAACCCAGCGCGCGTCGCTCAGTTGCTGGCGTCACGAAGTGCTTCGGCTGATACCACGACGTCGAGTGCCCATAACTGTCCCCGCATAGATGGTTAGTGCGTATAAGCCAGTGGCCAGACTCAGATCAAATACCAAGATCTCGTTAAATGTGTTAAGTATCCGCGAACGCCGACCAGGGCCAGGCCCACCTCTCTCCTAGGTGGTCTCAACCTGCCCTGTCGCTCCACCTCAAAGTAACCGTCGGGGGCCGTCGGGAACCCAGGCCCACCTCTACCTGGATGGAGCCACCTGCCCCTTCAGCCCCCATCTCCGAACAGTATCATAGGTAATGTAACAGTGTAAAGTATATAGCATATGCCCGTGATCACCTCCCGAAGTGATCACGGCCCAGTAGTATAGCATGGCAGACGGACAAGAATGTAGGGCCACTGATGGAACACTAGCATCCTATACTAAGCAGTAGGATAGCAGGTAATGGTAACAACAGTAGTAGCAAGGACAGGCTATGCATCAGGATAGGAATAACGGAAAGCAGTAACATGCTTCACTACTCTAATGCAAGCAGTATAGAGAAAAGAGTAGGTGATATCTGGTGATCAAAGGGGGGGGCTTGCCTGGTTGCTCTGGCAAGAGAGAGTGGTCGTCAACACCGTAGTCGTATTGGGTAGCAGCGGCGTCGGTCTCGGTGTCTATTGAGAGAAGAGGGGGGAGAAACAATAAATATTTAAGCAAGTATATGCATAGTGATGCATGACATGTCAAGTAACGGCGTTAGAGGTGCCCTAACGCGGTAGTAGGTGATACCGGTGAAGGGGGATAACATCCGGGAAAGTATCCCCGGTGTTTCGCGTTTTTGGACAGATGAACCGGAGGGGGAAAGTTGCGTGTTCGCTATGCTAGGGATGCGTGGCGGGCGAACGGGCTGCGTATCCGGATTCGTCTCGTCATTCTGAGCAACTTTCATGTTGAAAATAATTTAATCCGAGTTACGGATTAAAAGATATGATTTTCTAAAGATTTTACTAATTTCTGGAATTTAATTAATTATTTAATTTAATTCAAAATTTGGATTTATGACATCAGCATGATGTCATGCTGACGTCACCAGTCAACAGGGGTTGACTGGGTCAACTGATGCGTGGGTCCAGTGGGACCCACCTGTCATACTTTGTTATTTTAAGTAGGGTTTAGTTATCTGCTTAGGCTAATCTTATCAGGATTAATTAGTTTAGTTAATTAATTAGGTTAATTAAGCAAGATTAATTAAGTTAATTAATCCTTTAATTAATTAGTTAATTTAATAATTTTATTTATTATTTATTTTTAATTCCTTTTCTCTTTTTTTTGTTCTCAGGGTGGGCCCCGTTCTGTCAGTAGCCTAGGGCCATAGCGGGTGTGCGGTTGCCCGCGATGCGGTTACGGGCGCCCCGTGCGGGGTCGAGCCCGTCCGGGGGGGCGAGGCAACCAGGGCACGGCGGGGTGTCGCCGGCGAGTGGTGGGGTGCCGGGGTTGGCCGCCGGCGCGGCGGTGGCCTGCGGGGCCAGAGGCGGAGGCGGGGCACGGGACGAGCAGAGGCGGCGCGGTTCAGGTGACGGCGCGGGCAAGCCGATGAAGAAGTAGGGGAGGCGCGCGCCGGGGCGAGCAGCGGCGCGGGAGCAGCGCAGGCACGGCCCGACACGGTTGGCGAGGGAGACCGCAGCCGGGGCGAGGCGAGCGTGGCCAACACTGGCGGCAGCGGCAGCGAGGCGCGCGTGGCTGGGCACGCAGCGGTGAGCGGGGCGATGCGGAGTGGTGCGGGCGTGCGCGGGCGCGTGCGTGCGTGAGCGGCAGACGAGGCCATGGCCGATGCGGCGACGGCGAAAACGGCAAGGGTGGGCGCGCGGAGGACGGGGGCCGGCTGGTGGGCGCAACGCGTGGGCGTGAGGGGAGAGGGCGCGACCACGGCAGAGATAGGAGGGAGGGGGGCTCACAGAGGAGGAGTAAGGCACGGGCAGTGGGCGCGGGGAGGAGGACGGGGACGGCGGCGTCGTTGGAGATGACAACGGCGATGGCGTCCGGCGAGGAGGGGTGGTCGAGGCAGCGTGAGGAGGAGACGAGGAGGCCACGGATCCGGCGACGAAGCTTGGCAGCGGGCAGCGGAATCCACGGGCGGCAACGGCGACTTCGGCGAGGCGCGGTCGGGGTTGAGCCCCGATCGAGATCGGGGGCGAGAGGGACGAGAGAGTGGGGTGGGGATCGTGCGGGAGGGGGGTTAGGGTTTCGGTCGGGGTGGGGTTAGTGGGAGGGGAGGTGGGCCGGCCTGGTGGGTTGGCCGGCTGGGCCGGTTGGGTTGGCCCAGTTGGGCCACGGCCCAGGGGGGTTTCTCTTTTTTTTCCTGTTTTGTTTTTACCTATTTGCACTTCTGCTTTTAAACCTTTTAAATTAATTAGACATTTTATAAAAATGTGTTTGCTGCACCATAATTACCTTTGTAATTTTTGGCAACCACCGAACATTTTTGTTTCAATTTTTGAAAACTTTTATTGCCGACATTAATTTTAATTTTAAATTTGAATTTGACGCGGTTTGAACTAACGGGCGTTTAGCAACAGTAATCGGGATGACATGGCATGATTAGCGTGGGATTACTGTAGCAAGATTATCCGGGCGTTACAAATCTCCTCCACTACAAGAAATCTCGTCCCGAGATTTAGGAGGTAGAAGGAAACAGTGCGGGGTATTCATCACGAAGACGATCCTCGCGTTCCCAGGTGGCTTCGTCTTCAGAGTGATTCGACCACTGGACCTTGAGGAACTTGATCGCCTTCTGACGTGTGCGGCGTTCAGCTTGGTCGAGAATGCGGACCGGATGCTCTTTATAGGAGAGGTCTTGTTGCAATTCAAGCACTTCATGATCCACTGCTCGGATTGGGTCCTTGAAGCAGCGTCGGAGTGGTGACACGTGGAACACATCGTGAACCTGAGAAAGGTTCGGCGGAAGCTCCAGTTGATATGCCACCTTTCCACGCCTTTCGAGAATATTGAAAGGACCAATATAGCGGGGAGCTAGCTTTCCTTTGATCCCGAAGCGGTGTGCACCCTTCATTGGTGTAACTCGAAGATAAGCCTTTTCGCCAGGTTGATAGACCATGTCTTGGTGATGACGGTCATACTGACTTTTCTGACGTGACTGAGCAGTCTTGAGATTCTCGCAAATAATGCGAACTTGTTCTTCGGCCTGTTGGATAATATCCGGACCAAAGAGTGGACGTTCCCCAGTTTCTGACCAGTTCAGAGGGGTTCGGCACTTTCGTCCATATAGCACTTCGAAGGGGGACATCTTCAGACTAGCTTGATAGCTATTATTATTATAAGAGAACTCGGCATATGGAAGAGATTCCTCCCATTTCTTGCCGAATGAGATTACACAAGCTCGAAGCATGTCTTTGAGAACTTGGTTGACACGTTCAACTTGCCCTTGTGACTGCGGATGAAACGCAGTACTGAAAGATAAGTGAGTCCCCATAGCTTCTTGGAAACTTGCCCAGAATCTTGAAGTGAATAAGCTGCCACGGTCTGAACTGATAACCAGTGGAATTCCGTGAAGTGAAACAATTCTGGACATGTAGAGAGTAGCAAGCTGACTAGCAGTGATTGTCTCTTTGACCGCCAGAAAATGGGCAACTTTGGAAAGCCGGTCAATGACGACAAGAATAGTATCATTACCTTTCTGCGATTTGGGAAATCCAGTGACGAAGTCCATTTCAACATGGTCCCATTTCCATTCAGGAATAGAGATAGGTTGCAGAGTTCCAGCAGGCCTTTGATGCTCTGCTTTGGTTCGGCGACAAATGTCACACTCATCAACATAACGAGCAATGTCCGGTTTCATATTAGACCACCAGAGTCTTTGACGAATATCCTGGTACATCTTCGTACTACCAAGATGGATGGACAGAGGCGTATCATGGGCTTCTTGCATAACCCTTTTAGTCTTATCCAGGTTTTTCTTCGAACATGGTACCACTAGGCGGCCTTTGAAATACAAGGCGCCATCGTCGGCGATAGAGAAGAATGAGGGCTTTCCTTCTGCTAGATGGCGTTTAATCTTATGGACTTCAGAGTCATAACCTTGAATAGTCTTTATACCAGCTACGAGATCTGGTACGACAGCCAGGGTATTTAGAGAACCCTTAGTAACAACAAGAAGATTCATCTTGCGGAACTCCGGGGGAGGGGGAGCGAGTGCTCCAGGAGGAACAATATGGAGGTTCAGCTTTCTAAATTCTTCGACAAGCGAGGGCTGAACTTTGTGAACCTGGAGGTGGTTGCAGTAAGACTTGCGGCTCAGGGCATCAGCCATTACATTAGCCTTGCCGGGGGTATATGATATATCCACGTCAAAGTCTGCAACAGTCTCCATCCATCTTTGCTGACGTAGGTTCAAATCTGGCTGAGTAAACAGATACTTCAGACTTTGATGGTCGGTGAAGATCTCGCAACGATTACCGAGAAGGTAATGTCGCCACTGCTTCAGTGCATGAATGACAGCAGCAAGCTCGAGGTCGTGAACTGGGTAGTTTTCTTCGTGAGGGCGCAATTGACGAGAGGCATAAGCAATCACTCTGCGCTCTTGCATTAGGACACAGCCTAATCCTTGGCGGGAAGCGTCGCAGTAAATGACGAAGTCCTTCTTAGTATCAGGTGGAGCAAGCACGGGGGCAGAAGTCAACTTGTTTTTGAGCGCCTGGAAACTTTCCTGACACTTGTCTGTCCATTCGAACTTGACACCCTTATGCAACAGATTAGTCAGAGGCCTGGCAATCTTGGAGAAGTTCTCGACGAATCGACGGCAATAGCTGGCGAGACCGAGAAAACTTCGGACTTGCTTGACATTCTTCGGAGGAGTCCAATCGAGAATAGCCTGAACTCGTTCAGGGTTGACGGCAATACCATCCTTGGAGATGACATGCCCAAGATAGGTTACTTCGGGGAGCCACAATTCACACTTGGAATACTTAGCATACAGTTGATGCTCTCGAAGTTTTTCTAGCACCAGACGAAGATGTCCAGCATGTTCTTCCTCGTTCTTGGAAAATACAAGGATATCGTCCAGATAAACCACGACGAACTTGTCGAGGTAATCCATGAATATATAGTTCATCAGACGAGAGAAGGTGGCAGGAGCAGTCGTTAAGCCGAATGACATGACGGTGTACTCGTATGATCCATACCGAGTCACGAAGGCGGTTTTTGGGATGTCCTCCTCACGAACACGGATCTGGTGGTAACCCAACCTCAAGTCGAGTTTGGAGAACACTGATGAGCCAGCTAGTTGATCATAAAGATCATTGATCCGAGGAAGAGGGTATTTATTCTGAATGGTAGCTTGGTTTATAGGACGGTAGTCTTGGACCAATCGGTTTGTCCGATCCTTCTTCCTAACAAAAAGAGAAGGTGCTCCCCAAGGAGAGCAACTTGGGCGAATGAAACCTTTGACAAGAGATTTGTCGATTTCCTCCTTAAGCTCAATGAGTTCATGTGGCGGCATCTTATAGGGTCGTTTAGCTATAGGGGTGGTGCCGGGTTTCAAGTCGATGATGAACTCGACAGCTCTAGCAGGGGGAATCCCTGGAAGTTCTTCTGGGAAGACGTCTTGGAATTCACGAACGACGGGAATTTTTTCAATGCCCTCAAGTGGCGCAGCATTCAACGCATTGAAGACATAAAGTCGTGCCTCGGCGTTCTGAACTAGATGAGCTTGGTAAGCTATTATTTCGTCAGAAGGGTGTAGCAGATGGACGACCTTAGTGGCGCAAACTATAGAAGCAGTATGCGCTTTCAACCAATCCATTCCCAGAATGAGGTCGATGTTAGACGACTTCAGGATAATGGGAGAGGCATAGAATTCCAGCCCTTCAATTTCCACGGGGACATCGATGCCAACCAGTGAGGTTTGACATTGTCCCACGGGGGTTTTTACCAATACCGAAGTGTTCATCTCCTCACATTTAACGTCATGCTTGTATGCAAAATCTTCTGACATGAATGAATGCGATGCTCCTGAATCGAATAAAACGGATGCTGGTACTGAATTTACGAGGAGTGTACCCATCACAGTAGCAGGCTGGTCTTGAGCTTCGTTGAGATCAACGTGGTTGGCATGAACACGACCATAAGACTTGGCACTGTTGTTGCGGGGCTGGTTGCTTCCACGGCCAGTTGCGGGAAGGGACAGTTGATTCTGATTCTGATTGCAGTTCCTGGCAAGGTGACCTGGTTGACCACACTTGTAGCACAGACCATTATTAGGAGTGGGAACAGGAGCTTGTAGTGGTGGAGCTGGAAGTCTTGGCTGCCTAGTTGGAGGAGCAGGCAGACGAGGTGCAGCATAGGTCTGCCTTGGGGCAGGTGCATTCGGCTGGTACATGCTGTTGGGAATCCATATCTTGCGCTTCTGCGAAGACGGGCCTGAAGATGAGCCCGTTTCACGGTTGTGCCTGTGAGAGCTCTGGTATTCCTGCAGACCAGTTTCGACATTGATGGCCTTGTTCACCAGAGTGGCGAAATCAGCAAAGTCATGCACTAGAAGTACGAGCTTGATGTCAGCTTGAAGGCCATCAGAGAACTTCTCCTGTCTGCGTGCATCAGTTGCAATGTCCTCTTCAGCATAGCGGGACAAGTCAAGAAACTCCCGCTGGTAAGCTTCCACAGTTTTGTTGCCTTGGGTGAGGTTGCGGAACTCACGTTTCTTCCGGTCCATGACTCCCTGAGGAATGAAGCGAGCTCGAAAGGCAGCTTGGAAGTCTGGCCAGGTGATGATTGTTCCAGCTGGCAGAGTACGCCTGTGGCTGTCCCACCATTGAGCCGCGGGTCCCTTCAGGAAGAAGGAAGCAAAGGTGACATAGCTGGCAGGGGCTACATCAGCAGACTCCATCTCATAGGTGATGTCACGGAGCCAGTCATTAGCATCCAGAGGCTGAGTTGAGCTGCGGTACACAGTTGGGTTCAGGCGCATGAAATCCTGCAGAGTTACTGGGGTTGGCTGCTGGTTCATATTGGGGCGAGGAAACTGAGCCATCATGTTCTCCATGAACTGGCGATTCATCTCAAGCTGTTGGATCATACCAGTCATGTACTCAGGCAGTGGTGGGGCGTTGCCACCACGACCACGACCACCTGGTCTAACCATCCTGCTAATATATAACAGGGGTAGTTCAGCATTGAGAAATTTGCAAAGACGAGAATCATTCATGATGAAACATGCACAACGAAAGCAGCACGATAGATACTACATAGTAGTCGGCATATCTTACAAAAGAGATAATGCATAGAGTTCGTTACACGGTGTTCAGTACATAGGCTAAGACATCATAGGCAGCACACAGGCTCGCGGCGAATGCATCTAACCCTAAAAAGCAAGTCTATGTCAATCCCATGCGGTACTGCGGAGGTAGGTGTAGCCCGACAGCTGGTAGTGACGCGAAGGGAAGACCTCCACGCGAGTAGCCTGGGCTTCGCGGATACTCTGGTGCGGAACCCGATGCGCAGGTGGTAGGAGAGGACCCAATGCAAGAGAGTAGCCTCCCACATCTGGCCAGCCGACGCCCTGGGGCATCACGGTCCGGGCAGGGTAGATCGCAGAACGCGGCAGATCACCAGAGCGGACAGAGGGGTGCAACAGCGTCAGAGCACGATACAGGTGCTGACGGGTGGTGTACAACTCGTGGCGAAGAGCTCGGTTAGCTCTATCCAGCCCATCAGCATGCAGAACCAGGTTCTGATGGTAGAAGGGCTCTCGGGTGACAGTGGAGTAGGCAGCAGCGTAGTATCCCTCCGCACCAACATCGGATGCGATAGCAATGTGCCTGAAGGGGGAGGTATCCAACTCCTGATACTCTCCACGAAGACATGTCAGAGCAGCATAAGCAGCATCGTGGACCGCCATATCGATAGTCACTCCAACACCATGAGCAGTGTGCAGCACGGTAGTGGAGTCATACTCCCGAGAGTAGAGGTGGATGATGGCACGGTACTGCTCCTGGTTGAAGTCCTGATACTCCTCATAGACGGTGTACTCAGGGTGCCAGCGATAACCCAGATAGGTCATCATCTCAACTAACACAACAGGTGATCCTGAGGCACCAATGGCCGTCGTGTGGCGCACGACCTGCCTCGTGGGTTCCATCTGAAAACAAAGATGTTTTCACAGGAGTCAAATGACAATGTGGATAATGTTCAGATACTACTCTAAAGAATAACTAGGGCTTATCCAACATCGGGGTGAACATGGTCATGGGATCCTAGTGTTAGAGTTAGTAAAATCGTTTAACCCGAGTAGGAGAGAGTTCAGTGTCCCAGAGTAAGGATCGAGGAGTAAAAGAGCCTAATACCACCCAGATGGCGATGTGGGCCCGTAAGGCACACAACCATGTTAGTAAAAGATTTTGTAATGTCTAGACTCAACTTCGGCCAAGGAGTGTGGAAGGGGAATTCCTACAGGCAGTCGGCTCTGATACCAACTTGTGACGCCCCCGATTTGACCGTACACTAAACATGCATGCAAACGTGTACGATCAAGATCAGGGACTCACGGGAAGATATCACAACACAACTCTACAAATAAAATAAGTCATACAAGCATCATATTACAAGCCAGGGGCCTCGAAGGCTCGAATACAAGAGCTCGATCATAGACGAGTCAGCGGAAGCAACAATATCTGAGTACAGACATAAGTTAAACAAGTTTGCCTTAAGAAGGCTAGCACAAACTGGGATACAGATCAAAAGAGGCGCAGGCCTCCTGCCTGGGATCCACCTAAACTACTCCTGGTCGTCGTCAGCGAGCAGCACGTAGTAGTAGGCACCTCCGGTGTAGTAGGAGTCGTCGTCGAAGGTGGCGTCTGGCTCCTGGGCTCCAACATCTGGTTGCGACAACCAGGAAGAAAGGAAAGGGGGAAAAAGGGGGAGAAAGCAACCGTGAGTACTCATCCAAAGTACTCGCAAGCAAGGAGCTACACTACATATGCATGGGTATCAAATGGAATAAGGGTATTATATGTGGACTGAACTGCAGAAAGCCGGAATAAGAGGGGGATAGCTAGTCCTTTCGAAGACTACGCTTCTGGTAACCTCCATCTTGCAGCATGTAGAAGAGAGTAGACGGAAGTCCTCCAAATATCATCACATAGCATAATCCTAACCGATGATCCTCCCCTTGTCGCCCTGTGAGAGAGCGACCACCGGTTGTATCTGGCACTTGGAAGGGTGTGTTTTATTAAGTATCCGGTTCTAGTTGTCATAAGGTCAAGGTACAACTCCAAGTCGTCCTGTTACCGCAGATCACGGCTATTCGAATAGATTAACTTCCCTGCAGGGGTGCACCACATAACCCAACACACTCGATCCCATTTGGCCGGACACACTTTCCTGGGTCATGCCCGGCCTCGGAAGATCAACACGTCGCAGCCCTACCTAGGCACAACAGAGAGGCCAGCACGCCGGTCTAAACCTAAGCGCACAGGGGTCTGGGCCCATCGCCCATAGCACACCTGCACGTTGCGTACGCGGCCGGAGAGCAGACCTAGCAACCTCCATTACAAAGGAAGTCACGTTACGTGGTCCAACCTGGCGCGCGCCGCTCAGTTGCTGGCGTCACGAAGTGCTTCGGCTGATACCACGACGTCGAGTGCCCATAACTGTCCCCGCGTAGATGGTTAGTGCGTATAAGCCAGTGGCCAGACTCAGATCAAATACCAAGATCTCGTTAAACGTGTTAAGTATCCGCGAACGCCGACCAGGGCCAGGCCCACCTCTCTCCTAGGTGGTCTCAACCTGCCCTGTCGCTCCGCCTCAAAGTAACCGTCGGGGGCCATCGGGAACCCAGGCCCACCTCTACCTGGATGGAGCCACCTGCCCCTTCAGCCGCCATCTCCGAACAGTATCATAGGTAATGTAACAGTGTAAAGTATATAGCATATGCCCGTGATCACCTCCCGAAGTGATCACGGCCCAGTAGTATAGCATGGCAGACGGACAAGAATGTAGGGCCACTGATGGAACACTAGCATCCTATACTAAGCAGTAGGATAGCAGGTAATGGTAACAACAGTAGTAGCAAGGACAGGCTATGCATCAGGATAGGAATAACGGAAAGCAGTAACATGCTTCACTACTCTAATGCAAGCAGTATAGAGAAAAGAGTAGGCGATATCTGGTGATCAAAGGGGGGGGGCTTGCCTGGTTGCTCTGGCAAGAGAGAGTGGTCGTCAACACCGTAGTCGTACTGGGTAGCAGCGGCGTCGGTCTCGGTGTCTATTGAGAGAAGAGGGGGGAGAAACAATAAATATTTAAGCAAGTATATGCATAGTGATGCATGACATGTCA